>NC_059462.1:56655961-56685961 GCF_905237065.1 Salmo salar
TCTGATTTAGTTTTATTTCTTTCTACAAATACAAAGTGAATTAAGTGAACTACAGTATATACTGTATACCCTGCCATTTGATACTTAAAAACGTTCTCTCTTATTCTCTCATAGACATGAGTTTGCTTCCCTCTGCTGGAAGTAGAGGGCACAACAACATGAAATAAACGGGAAGGAATTGTGGGATGTTGATTAAACTCACTCTATTTAACCTTTTATTTAACCAGGCAAGTCAGTTAAAGAACAAATTCTTATATATTACAAAAACGGCCTAACCCCCGGCCAAACCCGGACTACGCCCTATGGGACTCCCAATCACGGCCTGGATGTGATACAGCCTGGATTCGAACCAGGGACTGTAGTGTACGCCTCTTGCACTGAGATACAGTGCCTTAGACCAAATTTGACTACCGCTTTTTAACCCAACCCCTCTGAAAGACACAGGTTCTGGAGATGGGGGCGGGGGCAGGGGGGGGGAAGGGTGGGTGGCTGCCCGGGGAGCTGTTGGGTTAAGTTCCCGACAGCTCAAGAGCACAACGGCAGGCAATGGCATCTAGGAATTGATACCAGCGACCCTCCAGGTTACTTCCCACCAGATTTTGTCCGTCAGACACAAACTGGCAACCAATCCGGTTGCTGGCTTGCCTCGCTAACCGCTAGGCTATCTGTCGCTCCTTATGATGGATGTTACATTCCCACAACAACTGTCACTCAGTCAGTGATCTCAATCAAGAAAAGACAAGTTATAATTTAGACCTTCCATCTCTCTCTCTCTCTATTACGGACACACGTATGTCACTGTGCTCTCGGTCAATTACAGAGATCCTAAATGTTGTCTGTATGTTTTCAAAGCTGTATGTATGTTTTCAAAAAAAGACAAGTTATAATTTAGACCTTCCATCGCTCTCTCTCTCTCTACTGTTTAGCAGAGTTCCATCCCATTCGGTAGTTCGACTGATGATAATCGTAATTGACAGGCACCATAAACTTTTGAGGAAACCACTTTCAGAATTCTCATGTGTACGCCTTAGCATATATGCTATACGTGATATATAATATACAGTCGTGGCCAAAAGTTTTGAGAATGACACAAATATCAATTTTCACAAAGTCTGCTGCCTCAGTTTGTATGATGGCAATTTGCATATACTCCAGAATGTTATGAAGAGTGATCAGATGAATTGCAATTAAGTGCAAAGTCCCTCTTTGCCATGCACATTAACTGAATCCCCCCCAAAAACATTTCCACTGCATTTCAGCCCTGCCACAAAAGGACCAGCTGACATCATGTCAGTGATTCTCTCGTTAACACAGGTGTGAGTGTTGACGAGGACAAGGCTGGAGATCACTCTGTCATGCTGATTGAGTTCGAATAACAGACTGGAAGCTTCAAAAGGAGGGTGGTGCTTGGAATCATTGTTCTTCCTCTGTCAACCATGGTTACCTGCAAGGAAACACGTGCTGTCATCATTGCTTTGCACAAAAATGGCTTCACAGGCAAGGATATTGCTGCCAGTAAGATTGCACCTAAATCAACCATTTATCGGATCATCAAGAATTTCAAGGAGAGCGGTTCATTTGTTGTGAAGAAGGCTTCAGGGCGCCAAGAAAGTCCAGCAAGCGCCAGGACCGTCTCCTAAAGTTGATTCAGCTGTGGGATCAGGGCACCACCAGTACAGAGCTTGCTCAGGAATGGCAGCAGGCAGGTGTGAGTGCATCTGCATGCACAGTGAGGTGAAGACTTTTGGAGGATGGCCTTGTGTCAAGAAGGGCAGCAAAGAAGCCACTTTTCTCCAGGAAAAACATCAGGGACAGACTGATATTCTGCAAAAGGTACAGGGATTGGACTGCTGAGGACTGGGGTAAAGTCATTTTCTCTGATGAATCCCCTTTCCGATTGTTTGGGGCATTCGGAAAAAAGCTTGTCCGGAGAAGACAAGGTGAGTGCTACCATCAGTCCTGTGTCATGCCAACAGTAAAGCATCCTGAGACCATTCATGTGTGGGGTTGCTTCTCAGCCAAGGGAGTGGGCTCACTCACAGTTTTGCCTAAGAACACAGCCATGAATAAAGAATGGTACCAACACATCCTCCGAGAGCAACTTCTCCCAACCATCCAGGAACAGTTTGGTGACGAACAATGCCTTTTCCAGCATGATGGAGCACCTTGCCATAAGGCAAAAGTGATAACTAAGTGGCTCGGGGAACAAAACATTGATATTTTGGGTCCATGGCCAGGAAACTCCCCAGACCTTAATCCCATTGAGAACTTGTGGTCAATCCTCAAGAGGCAGGTGGACAAACAAAAACCCACAAATTCTGACAAACTCCAAGTATTGATTATGCAAGAATGGGCTGCCATCAGACAGGATGTGGCCCAGTAGTTAATTGACAGCATGCCAGGGCGGATTGCAGAGGACTTGAAAAAGAAGGGTCAGCACTGCAAATATTGACTCTTTGCATCAACTTCATGTAACTGTCAATAAAAGCCTTTGACACTTATCCTGTTAGGGCTAGGGGGCAGTATTTACACCGCTGGATAAAAAACGTACCCGATTTAATCTGGTTACCACTCCTACCCAGTAACTAGAATATGCATATACTTATTACATATGGATAGAAAACACCCTAAAGTTTCTAAAACTGTTTGAATGGTGTCTGTGAGTATAACAGAACTCATTTGGCAGGCAAAAATCTGAGAAGGTTTCATTCAGGAAGTGGACTGTCTGACAAGGTGTAGTTCTTCTTGTCTCTGTTTATTGAAGAGTGAGGATCTTAGCTGTCCCGTGACACTTCCTACGGCTGCCATAGGGTCTCAGAAGGCGGTAAAAAGCTGAATCGTGGCTTTGCAGGCTCTGGCTGAAAAAAAGTAGCGCGTTTGGGTAGTGGCTGGTTACAGTACTGTGAGACTCAGGCTCGTGCCCGCGTCGACCGAAAGCCTTGTTTACTTTCCTCTGTTTAGCTAAAAGGAGATTCCCGGTCGGAATATTATCGCTTTTTTACGAGAAAAATGGCATAAAAATTGATTTTAAACAGCGGTTGACATGCTTCGAAGTACGGTAATGGAATATTTAGATTTTTTTTGCGCGCGACCCTGATTTACCATTTCAGATAGTGTCTGGGACGCACGAACAAAATGCCGCTATTCGGATATAACGATGGATTATTTTGGACCAAACCAACATTTGTTATTGAAGTAGCAGTCCTGGGAGTGCATTCTGACGAAGACAACAAAAGGTAATCAAACTTTTATAATAGTAAACCTGATATTGGTGAGTGCTAAACTTGCCGGGTGTCTAAATAGCTAGCCCGTGATGCCTGGGCTATGTACTTAGAATATTGCAAAATGTGCTTTCACCAAAAAGCTATTTTAAAATCGGACATATCGAGTGAATAGAGGAGTTCTGTATCTATAATTCTTAAAATAATTGTTATGCGTTTTGTGAACGTTTATCGTGAGTAATTTAGTAAATTCTTAGTGAATTCGCCGGAAGTTTGCAGGGGGTATGCTAGTTCTGAACGTCACATGCTAATGTAAAAAGCTGTTTTTTGATATAAATATGAACTTGATTGAACAAAACATGCATGTATTGTATAACATAATGTCCTAGGGTTGTCATCTGATGAAGATCATCAAAGGTTAGTGCTGCATTTAGCTGTCTTCTGGGTTTTTGTGACATTATATGCTAGCTTGAAAAATGGGTGTCTGATTATTTCTGGCTTGGTACTCTGCTGACATAATCTAATGTTTTGCTTTCGTTGTAAAGCCTTTTTGAAATCGGACAGTGTGGTTAGATAAAGGAGAGTCTTGTCTTTAAATAGCTGTAAAATAGTTATATGTTTGAGAAATTGAAGTAATAGCATTTCAAAGATTTTGAAAATCGCGCCACAGGATTCAACTGGCTGTTACGTAGGTGGGACGAATTCGTCCCGCCTAGCCCAGAGAGGATATGAAATGCTTGTAATTATACTTCAGTATTCCATAGTAACATCTGACAAAAATATCTAAAGACACTGAAGCAGCAAACTTTGTGGAAATTAATATTTGTGTTGTTCTCAAAGCTTTTGGCCACGACTGTACAATAGTGATATATGCTATACATTAATTATATATAATATATAATATACAATAGTGATATATGCTATACATTAATTATATATAATATACAATATACAATAGTAATATATGCTATACATTAATTATATATAATATACAATAGTAATATATGCTATACATTAATTATATATAATACATAATATACAATAGTGATATATGCTATACATTAATTATATATAATATACAATAGTAATATATGCTATACATTAATTATATATAATATACAATAGTGATATATGCTATACATTAATTATATATAATATACAATATACAATAGTGATATATGCTATACATTAATTATATACAATATACAATAGTGATATATGCTATACATTAATTATATACAATATACAATAGTGATATATGCTATACATTAATTATATATAATATATAATATACAATAGTGATATATGCTATACATTAATTATATACAATATACAATAGTGATATATGCTATACATTAATTATATATAATATACAATATACAATAGTAATACATGCTATACATTAACTATATATAATATACAATATACAATAGTAATATATGCTATACATTAATTATATATAATATACAATAGTAATATATGCTATACATTAATTATATATAATATACAATAGTGATATATGCTATACATTAATTATATATAATATACAATATACAATAGTGATATATGCTATACATTAATTATATACAATATACAATAGTGATATATGCTATACATTAATTATATACAATATACAATAGTGATATATGCTATACATTAATTATATATAATATATAATATACAATAGTGATATATGCTATACATTAATTATATACAATATACAATAGTGATATATGCTATACATTAATTATATATAATATACAATATACAATAGTAATACATGCTATACATTAACTATATATAATATACAATATACAATAGTAATATATGCTATACATTAATTATATATAATATACAATAGTAATATATGCTATACATTAATTATATATAATATATAATATACAATAGTGATATATGCTATACATTAATTATATACAATATATAATAGTAATATATGCTATACATTAATTATATACAATATACAATAGTGATATATGCTATACATTAATTATATATAATATACAATATACAATAGTAATATATGCTATACATAAATTATATATAATATACAATAGTAATATATGCTATACATTAATTATATACAATATACAATAGTGATATATGCTATACATTAATTATATATAATATACAATATACAATAGTAATATATGCTATACATTAATTATATATAATATACAATAGTAATATATGCTATACATTAATTATATATAATATACAATAGTGATATATGCTATACATTAATTATATATAATATATAATATACAATAGTGATATATGCTATACATTAATTATATATAATATATAATATACAATAGTGATATATGCTATACATTAATTATATATAATATATAATATACAATAGTTATATATGCTATACATTAATTATATATAATATACAATATACAATAGTGATATATGCTATACATTAATTATATATAATATACAATATACAATAGTTATATATGCTATACATTAATTATATATAATATACAATATACAATAGTAAAATATGCTATACATTAATTATATATAATATACAATAGTAATATATGCTATACATTAATTATATATAATATACAATATACAATAGTGATATATGCTATACATTAATTATATACAATATATAATAGTAATATATGCTATACATTAATTATATACAATATACAATAGTGATATATGCTATACATTAATTATATATAATATACAATATACAATAGTAATATATGCTATACATTAATTATATATAATATACAATAGTAATATATGCTATACATTAATTATATACAATATACAATAGTGATATATGCTATACATTAATTATATATAATATACAATATACAATAGTAATATATGCTATACATTAATTATATATAATATACAATAGTAATATATGCTATACATTAATTATATATAATATACAATAGTGATATATGCTATACATTAATTATATATAATATATAATATACAATAGTGATATATGCTATACATTAATTATATATAATATATAATATACAATAGTGATATATGCTATACATTAATTATATATAATATATAATATACAATAGTTATATATGCTATACATTAATTATATATAATATACAATATACAATAGTAATATATGCTATACATTAATTATATATAATATATAATATACAATAGTAATATATGCTAAACATTAATTATATATAATATACAATAGTGATATATGCTATACATTAATTATATATACTATATAATATATAATAGTGATATATGCTATACATTAATTATATATAATATACAATAGTAATATATGCTATACATTAATTATATATAATATACAATAGTGATATATGCTATACATTAATTATATATAATATATAATATACAATAGTGATATATGCTATATATTAATTATATATAATATATAATATACAATAGTAATATATGCTATACATTAATTATATATAATATACAATAGTGATATATGCTATACATTAATTATATATAATATACAATAGTGATATATGCTATACATTAATTATATATAATATATAATATACAATAGTGATATATGCTATACATTAATTATATATAATATACAATAGTAATATATGCTATACATTAATTATATATAATATATAATATACAATAGTGAAATATGCTATACATTAATTATATATAATATACAATAGTTTATATATGCTATACATTAATTATATATAATATATAATATACAATAGTAATATATGCTATACATTAATTATATATAATATATAATATACAATAGTAATATATGCTATACATTAATTATATATAATATACAATAGTGATATATGCTATACATTAATTATATATACTATATAATATATAATAGTGATATATGCTATACATTAATTATATATAATATACAATAGTAATATATGCTATACATTAATTATATATAATATACAATATACAATAGTAATATATGCTATACATTAATTATATATAATATACAATAGTAATATATGCTATACATTAATTATATACAATATACAATAGTGATATATGCTATACATTAATTATATATAATATACAATATACAATAGTAATATATGCTATACATTAATTATATACAATATACAATAGTGATATATGCTATACATTAATTATATATAATATATAATATACAATAGTTATATATGCTATACATTAATTATATATAATATACAATATACAATAGTGATATATGCTATACATTAATTATATATAATATACAATATACAATAGTTATATATGCTATACATTAATTATATATAATATACAATATACAATAGTAAAATATGGTATACATTAATTATATATAATATACAATAGTAATATATGCTATACATTAATTATATATAATATACAATATACAATAGTGATATATGCTATACATTAATTATATATAATATACAATAGTGATATATGCTAAACGTTAATTATATATAATATACAATAGTAATATATGCTATACATTAATTATATATAATATATAATATACAATAGTGATATATGCTATAAATTAATTATATATAATATCAAATATACAATAGTAATATATGCTATACATTAATTATATATAATATACAATAGTGATATATGCTATACATTAATTATATATAATATACAATAGTAATATATGCTATACATTAATTATATATAATATACAATAGTGATATATGCTATACATTAATTATATATAATATACAATATACAATAGTAATATATGCTATACATTAATTATATATAATATATAATATACAATAGTAATATAAGATATACATTAATTATATATAATATACAATAGTGATATATGCTATACATTAATTATATATACTATATAATATATAATAGTGATATATGCTATACATTAATTATATATAATATACAATAGTAATATATGCTATACATTAATTATATATAATATACAATATACAATAGTAATATATGCTATACATTAATTAT
The DNA here is from genome assembly GCF_905237065.1 of Salmo salar. Lineage (NCBI taxonomy): Eukaryota > Metazoa > Chordata > Actinopteri > Salmoniformes > Salmonidae > Salmo > Salmo salar. The sequence goes on from NC_059462.1 coordinate 56,664,175, forward strand.
ATATAATATACAATAGTGATATATGCTATACATTAATTATATATAATATATAATATACAATAGTGATATATGCTATATATTAATTATATATAATATATAATATACAATAGTAATATATGCTATACATTAATTATATATAATATACAATAGTGATATATGCTATACATTAATTATATATAATATACAATAGTGATATATGCTATACATTAATTATATATAATATATAATATACAATAGTGATATATGCTATACATTAATTATATATAATATACAATAGTAATATATGCTATACATTAATTATATATAATATATAATATACAATAGTAATATATGATATACATTAATTATATATAATATACAATAGTGATATATGCTATACATTAATTATATATAATATATAATATATAATAGTGATATATGCTATACATTAATTATATATAATATACAATAGTAATATATGCTATACATTAATTATATATAATATACAATATACAATAGTAATATATGCTATACATTAATTATATATAATATACAATAGTAATATATGCTATACATTAATTATATACAATATACAATAGTGATATATGCTATACATTAATTATATATAATATACAATATACAATAGTAATATATGCTATACATTAACTATATATAATATACAATATACAATAGTAATATATGCTATACATTAATTATATATAATATACAATAGTAATATATGCTATACATTAATTATATATAATATACAATAGTGATATATGCTATACATTAATTATATATAATATATAATATACAATAGTGATATATGCTATACATTAATTATATACAATATATAATAGTAATATATGCTATACATTGATTATATACAATACACAATAGTGATATATGCTATACATTAATTATATATAATATATAATATACAATAGTAATATATGCTATACATTAATTATATATAATATACAATAGTAATATATGCTATACATTAATTATATACAATATACAATAGTGATATATGCTATACATTAATTATATATAACATACAATATACAATAGTAATATATGCTATACATTAATTATATATAATATACAATAGTAATATATGCTATACATTAATTATATATAATATACAATAGTGATATATGCTATACATTAATTATATATAATATATAATATACAATAGTGATATATGCTATACATTAATTATATATAATATATAATATACAATAGTGATATATGCTATACATTAATTATATATAATATATAATATACAATAGTTATATATGCTATACATTAATTATATATAATATACAATATACAATAGTGATATATGCTATACATTAATTATATATAATATACAATATACAATAGTTATATATGCTATACATTAATTATATATAATGTACAATATACAATAGTAAAATATGCTATACATTAATTATATATAATATACAATAGTAATATATGCTATACATTAATTATATATAATATACAATATACAATAGTGATATATGCTATACTTTATTTATATACAATATACAATAGTGATATATGCTATACATTAATTATATATAATATACAATAGTGATATATGCTATACATTAATTATATATAATATACAATATACAATAGTGATATATGCTATACATTAATTATATATAATATACAATAGTGATATATGCTATACATTAATTATATATAATATATAATATACAATAGTAATATATGCTATACATTAATTATATATAATATATAATATACAATAGTAATATTTGCTATACATTAATTATATATAATATACAATAGTGATATATGCTATACATTAATTATATATACTATATAATATATAATAGTGATATATGCTATACATTAATTATATATAATATACAATAGTAATATATGCAATACATTAATTATATATAATATACAATAGTGATATATGCTATACATTAATTATATATAATATATAATATACAATAGTAATATATGCTATACATTAATTATATATAATATATAATATACAATAGTAATATATGCTATACATTAATTATATATAATATATAATATACAATAGTGATATATGCTATACATTAATTATATATAATATATAATATACAATAGTAATATATGCTATACATTAATTAAATATAATATATAATATACAATAGTAATATATGCTATACATTATTTATATATAATATATAATATACAATAGTTATATATGCTATACATTAACTATATATAATGTACAATATACAATAGTAAAATATGCTATACATTAATTATATATAATATACAATAGTAATATATGCTATACATTAATTATATATAATATACAATATACAATAGTGATATATGCTATACATTAATTATATATAATATACAATAGTGATATATGCTAAACGTTAATTATATATAATATACAATAGTAATATATGCTATACATTAATTATATATAATATATAATATACAATAGTGATATATGCTATACATTAATTATGTATAATATACAATAGTAATATATGCTATACATTAATTATATATAATATAAAATATACAATAGTGATATATGCTAAACATTAATTATATATAATATCAAATATACAATAGTAATATATACTATACATTATTTATATATAATATACAATAGTGATATATGCTATACATTAATTATATATAATATACAATAGTAATATATGCTATACATTAATTATATATAATATACAATAGTGATATATGCTATACATTAATTATATATAATATACAATATACAATAGTAATATATGCTATACATTAATTATATATAATATATAATATACAATAGTAATATATGCTATACATTAATTATATATAATATATAATATACAATAGTAATATATGCTATACATTAATTATATATAATATACAATAGTGATATATGCTATTCATTAATTATATATACTATATAATATATAATAGTGATATATGCTATACATTAATTATATATAATATACAATAGTAATATATGCTATACATTAATTATATATAATATACAATATACAATAGTAATATATGCTATACATTAATTATATATAATATACAATAGTAATATATGCTATACATTAATTATATATAATATACAATAGTGATATATGCTATACATTAATTATATATAATATATAATATACAATAGTAATATATGCTATACATTAACTATATATAATATACAATATACAATAGTAATATATGCTATACATTAATTATATATAATATACAATAGTAATATATGCTATACATTAATTATATATAATATACAATAGTGATATATGCTATACATTAATTATATATAATATATAATATACAATAGTGATATATGCTATACATTAATTATATACAATATATAATAGTAATATATGCTATACATTAATTATATACAATATACAATAGTGATATATGCTATACATTAATTATATATAATATATAATATACAATAGTAATATATGCTATACATTAATTATATATAATATACAATAGTAATATATGCTATACATTAATTATATACAATATACAATAGTGATATATGCTATACATTAATTATATATAATATACAATATACAATAGTAATATATGCTATACATTAATTATATATAATATACAATAGTAATATATGCTATACATTAATTATATATAATATATAATATACAATAGTGATATATGCTATACATTAATTATATATAATATACAATAGTAATATATGCTATACATTAATTATATATAATATATAATATACAATAGTAATATATGCTATACATTAATTATATATAATATATAATATACAATAGTAATATATGCTATACATTAATTATATATAATATACAATAGTGATATATGCTATACATTAATTATATATAATATATAATATATAATAGTGATATATGCTATACATTAATTATATATAATATACAATAGTAATATATGCTATACATTAATTATATATAATATACAATATACAATAGTAATATATGCTATACATTAATTATATATAATATACAATAGTAATATATGCTATACATTAATTATATACAATATACAATAGTGATATATGCTATACATTAATTATATATAATATACAATATACAATAGTAATATATGCTATACATTAACTATATATAATATACAATATACAATAGTAATATATGCTATACATTAATTATATATAATATACAATAGTAATATATGCTATACATTAATTATATATAATATACAATAGTGATATATGCTATACATTAATTATATATAATATATAATATACAATAGTGATATATGCTATACATTAATTATATACAATATATAATAGTAATATATGCTATACATTAATTATATACAATACACAATAGTGATATATGCTATACATTAATTATATATAATATATAATATACAATAGTAATATATGCTATACATTAATTATATATAATATACAATAGTAATATATGCTATACATTAATTATATACAATATACGATAGTGATATATGCTATACATTAATTATATATAACATACAATATACAATAGTAATATATGCTATACATTAATTATATATAATATACAATAGTAATATATGCTATACATTAATTATATATAATATACAATAGTGATATATGCTATACATTAATTATATATAATATATAATATACAATAGTGATATATGCTATACATTAATTATATATAATATATAATATACAATAGTGATATATGCTATACATTAATTATATATAATATATAATATACAATAGTTATATATGCTATACATTAATTATATATAATATACAATATACAATAGTGATATATGATATACATTAATTATATATAATATACAATATACAATAGTTATATATGCTATACATTAATTATATATAATGTACAATATACAATAGTAAAATATGCTATACATTAATTATATATAATATACAATAGTAATATATGCTATACATTAATTATATATAATATACAATATACAATAGTATTATATGCTATACATTAATTATATATAATATACAATATACAATAGTGATATATGCTATACTTTAATTATATACAATATACAATAGTGATATATGCTATACATTAATTATATATAATATACAATAGTGATATATGCTATACATTAATTATATATAATATACAATATACAATAGTGATATATGCTATACATTAATTATATATAATATATAATATACAATAGTGATATATGCTATACATTAATTATATATAATATATAATATACAATAGTAATATATGCTATACATTAATTATATATAATATATAATATACAATAGTAATATATGCTATACATTATTTATATATAATATATAATATACAATAGTTATATATGCTATACATTAACTATATATAATGTACAATATACAATAGTAAAATATGCTATACATTAATTATATATAATATACAATAGTAATATATGCTATACATTAATTATATATAATATACAATATACAATAGTGATATATGCTATACATTAATTATATATAATATACAATAGTGATATATGCTAAACGTTAATTATATATAATATACAATAGTAATATATGCTATACATTAATTATATATAATATATAATATATAATAGTGATATATGCTATACATTAATTATGTATAATATACAATAGTAATATATGCTATACATTAATTATATATAATATAAAATATACAATAGTGATATATGCTAAACATTAATTATATATAATATCAAATATACAATAGTAATATATGCTCTACATTAATTATATATAATATACAATAGTGATATATGCTATACATTAATTATATATAATATACAATAGTAATATATGCTATACATTAATTATATATAATATACAATAGTGATATATGCTATACATTAATTATATATAATATACAATAGTAATATATGCTATACATTAATTATATATAATATATAATATACAATAGTAATATATGCTATACATTAATTATATATAATATATAATATACAATAGTAATATATGCTATACATTAATTATATATAATATACAATAGTGATATATGCTATTCATTAATTATATATACTATATAATATATAATAGTGATATATGCTATACATTAATTATATATAATATACAATAGTAATATATGCTATACATTAATTATATATAATATACAATATACAATAGTGATATATGCTATACATTAATTATATATAATATACAATAGTGATATATGCTATACATTAATTATATATAATATACAATATACAATAGTGATATATGCTATACATTAATTATATATAATATATAATATACAATAGTGATATATGCTATACATTAATTATATATAATATATAATATACAATAGTAATATATGCTATACATTAATTATATATAATATATAATATACAATAGTAATATATGCTATACATTATTTATATATAATATATAATATACAATAGTTATATATGCTATACATTAACTATATATAATGTACAATATACAATAGTAAAATATGCTATACATTAATTATATATAATATACAATAGTAATATATGCTATACATTAATTATATATAATATACAATATACAATAGTGATATATGCTATACATTAATTATATATAATATACAATAGTGATATATGCTAAACGTTAATTATATATAATATACAATAGTAATATATGCTATACATTAATTATATATAATATATAATATATAATAGTGATATATGCTATACATTAATTATGTATAATATACAATAGTAATATATGCTATACATTAATTATATATAATATAAAATATACAATAGTGATATATGCTAAACATTAATTATATATAATATCAAATATACAATAGTAATATATGCTCTACATTAATTATATATAATATACAATAGTGATATATGCTATACATTAATTATATATAATATACAATAGTAATATATGCTATACATTAATTATATATAATATACAATAGTGATATATGCTATACATTAATTATATATAATATACAATAGTAATATATGCTATACATTAATTATATATAATATATAATATACAATAGTAATATATGCTATACATTAATTATATATAATATATAATATGCAATAGTAATATATGCTATACATTAATTATATATAATATACAATAGTGATATATGCTATTCATTAATTATATATACTATATAATATATAATAGTGATATATGCTATACATTAATTATATATAATATACAATAGTAATATATGCTATACATTAATTATATATAATATACAATATACAATAGTAATATATGCTATACATTAATTATATATAATATACAATAGTAATATATGCTATACATTAATTATATATAATATACAATAGTGATATATGCTATACATTAATTATATATAATATATAATATACAATAGTAATATATGCTATACATTAACTATATATAATATACAATATACAATAGTAATATATGCTATACATTAATTATATATAATATACAATAGTAATATATGCTATACATTAATTATATATAATATACAATAGTGATATATGCTATACATTAATTATATATAATATATAATATACAATAGTGATATATGCTATACATTAATTATATACAATATATAATAGTAATATATGCTATACATTAATTATATACAATATACAATAGTGATATATGCTATACATTAATTATATATAATATATAATATACAATAGTAATATATGCTATACATTAATTATATATAATATACAATAGTAATATATGCTATACATTAATTATATACAATATACAATAGTGATATATGCTATACATTAATTATATATAATATACAATATACAATAGTAATATATGCTATACATTAATTATATATAATATACAATAGTAATATATGCTATACATTAATTATATATAATATATAATATACAATAGTGATATATGCTATACATTAATTATATATAATATACAATAGTAATATATGCTATACATTAATTATATATAATATATAATATACAATAGTAATATATGCTATACATTAATTATATATAATATATAATATACAATAGTAATATATGCTATACATTAATTATATATAATATACAATAGTGATATATGCTATACATTAATTATATATAATATATAATATATAATAGTGATATATGCTATACATTAATTATATATAATATACAATAGTAATATATGCTATACATTAATTATATATAATATACAATATACAATAGTAATATATGCTATACATTAATTATATATAATATACAATAGTAATATATGCTATACATTAATTATATACAATATACAATAGTGATATATGCTATACATTAATTATATATAATATACAATATACAATAGTAATATATGCTATACATTAACTATATATAATATACAATATACAATAGTAATATATGCTATACATTAATTATATATAATATACAATAGTAATATATGCTATACATTAATTATATATAATATACAATAGTGATATATGCTATACATTAATTATATATAATATATAATATACAATAGTGATATATGCTATACATTAATTATATACAATATATAATAGTAATATATGCTATACATTAATTATATACAATACACAATAGTGATATATGCTATACATTAATTATATATAATATATAATATACAATAGTAATATATGCTATACATTAATTATATATAATATACAATAGTAATATATGCTATACATTAATTATATACAATATACGATAGTGATATATGCTATACATTAATTATATATAACATACAATATACAATAGTAATATATGCTATACATTAATTATATATAATATACAATAGTAATATATGCTATACATTAATTATATATAATATACAATAGTGATATATGCTATACATTAATTATATATAATATATAATATACAATAGTGATATATGCTATACATTAATTATATATAATATATAATATACAATAGTGATATATGCTATACATTAATTATATATAATATATAATATACAATAGTTATATATGCTATACATTAATTATATATAATATACAATATACAATAGTGATATATGATATACATTAATTATATATAATATACAATATACAATAGTTATATATGCTATACATTAATTATATATAATGTACAATATACAATAGTAAAATATGCTATACATTAATTATATATAATATACAATAGTAATATATGCTATACATTAATTATATATAATATACAATATACAATAGTATTATATGCTATACATTAATTATATATAATATACAATATACAATAGTGATATATGCTATACTTTAATTATATACAATATACAATAGTGATATATGCTATACATTAATTATATATAATATACAATAGTGATATATGCTATACATTAATTATATATAATATACAATATACAATAGTGATATATGCTATACATTAATTATATATAATATATAATATACAATAGTGATATATGCTATACATTAATTATATATAATATATAATATACAATAGTAATATATGCTATACATTAATTATATATAATATATAATATACAATAGTAATATATGCTATACATTATTTATATATAATATATAATATACAATAGTTATATATGCTATACATTAACTATATATAATGTACAATATACAATAGTAAAATATGCTATACATTAATTATATATAATATACAATAGTAATATATGCTATACATTAATTATATATAATATACAATATACAATAGTGATATATGCTATACATTAATTATATATAATATACAATAGTGATATATGCTAAACGTTAATTTATATATAATATACAATAGTAATATATGCTATACATTAATTATATATAATATATAATATATAATAGTGATATATGCTATACATTAATTATGTATAATATACAATAGTAATATATGCTATACATTAATTATATATAATATAAAATATACAATAGTGATATATGCTAAACATTAATTATATATAATATCAAATATACAATAGTAATATATGCTCTACATTAATTATATATAATATACAATAGTGATATATGCTATACATTAATTATATATAATATACAATAGTAATATATGCTATACATTAATTATATATAATATACAATAGTGATATATGCTATACATTAATTATATATAATATACAATAGTAATATATGCTATACATTAATTATATATAATATATAATATACAATAGTAATATATGCTATACATTAATTATATATAATATATAATATACAATAGTAATATATGCTATACATTAATTATATATAATATACAATAGTGATATATGCTATTCATTAATTATATATACTATATAATATATAATAGTGATATATGCTATACATTAATTATATATAATATACAATAGTAATATATGCTATACATTAATTATATATAATATACAATATACAATAGTAATATATGCTATACATTAATTATATATAATATACAATAGTAATATATGCTATACATTAATTATATATAATATACAATAGTGATATATGCTATACATTAATTATATATAATATATAATATACAATAGTAATATATGCTATACATTAACTATATATAATATATAATATACAATAGTAATATATGCTATACATTAATTATATATAATATACAATAGTAATATATGCTATACATTAATTATATATAATATACAATAGTGATATATGCTATACATTAATTATATATAATATATAATATACAATAGTGATATATGCTATACATTAATTATATACAATATATAATAGTAATATATGCTATACATTAATTATATACAATATACAATAGTGATATATGCTATACATTAATTATATATAATATATAATATACAATAGTAATATATGCTATACATTAATTATATATAATATACAATAGTAATATATGCTATACATTAATTATATACAATATACAATAGTGATATATGCTATACATTAATTATATATAATATACAATATACAATAGTAATATATGCTATACATTAATTATATATAATATACAATAGTAATATATGCTATACATTAATTATATATAATATACAATAGTGATATATGCTATACATTAATTATATATAATATATAATATACAATAGTAATATATGCTATACATTAATTATATATAATATATAATATACAATAGTGATATATGCTATACATTAATTATATATAATATATAATATACAATAGTTATATATGCTATACATTAATTATATATAATATACAATATACAATAGTTATATATGCTATACATTAATTATATATAATATACAATAGTAATATATGCTATACATTAATTATATATAATATATAATATACAATAGTGATATATGCTATACATTAATTATATATAATATACAATAGTAATATATGCGATACATTAATTATATATAATATATAATATACAATAGTAATATATGCTATACATTAATTATATAAATATATAATATACAATAGTAATATATGCTATACATTAATTATATATAATATACAATAGTGATATATGCTATACATTAATTATATATACTATATAATATATAATAGTGATATATGCTATACATTAATTATATATAATATACAATAGTAATATATGCTATACATTAATTATATATAATATACAATAGTAATATATGCTATACATTAATTATATACAATATACAATAGTGATATATGCTATACATTAATTATATATAATATACAATATACAATAGTAATATATGCTATACATTAACTATATATAATATACAATATACAATAGTAATATATGCTATACATTAATTATATATAATATATAATATACAATAGTAATATATGCTATACATTAATTATATATAATATATAATATACAATAGTAATATATGCTATACATTAATTATATATAATATACAATAGTGATATATGCTATTCATTAATTATATATACTATATAATATATAATAGTGATATATGCTATACATTAATTATATATAATATACAATAGTAATATATGCTATACATTAATTATATATAATATACAATATACAATAGTAATATATGCTATACATTAATTTATATATAATATACAATAGTAATATATGCTATACATTAATTTATATATAATATACAATAGTGATATATGCTATACATTAATTATATATAATATATAATATACAATAGTAATATATGCTATACATTAACTATATATAATATACAATATACAATAGTAATATATGCTATACATTAATTTATATATAATATACAATAGTAATATATGCTATACATTAATTATATATAATATACAATAGTGATATATGCTATACATTAATTATATATAATATATAATATACAATAGTGATATATGCTATACATTAATTATATACAATATATAATAGTAATATATGCTATACATTAATTATATACAATATACAATAGTGATATATGCTATACATTAATTATATATAATATATAATATACAATAGTAATATATGCTATACATTAATTATATATAATATACAATAGTAATATATGCTATACATTAATTATATACAATATACAATAGTGATATATGCTATACATTAATTATATATAATATACAATATACAATAGTAATATATGCTATACATTAATTATATATAATATACAATAGTAATATATGCTATACATTAATTATATATAATATACAATAGTGATATATGCTATACATTAATTATATATAATATATAATATACAATAGTGATATATGCTATACATTAATTATATATAATATATAATATACAATAGTGATATATGCTATACATTAATTATATATAATATATAATATACAATAGTTATATATGCTATACATTAATTATATATAATATACAATATACAATAGTTATATATGCTATACATTAATTATATATAATATACAATAGTAATATATGCTATACATTAATTAAATATATAATATACAATAGTGATATATGCTATACATTAATTATATATAATATACAATAGTAATATATGCGATACATTAATTATATATAATATATAATATACAATAGTAATATATGCTATACATTAATTATATATAATATATAATATACAATAGTAATATATGCTATACATTAATTATATATAATATACAATAGTGATATATGCTATACATTAATTATATATACTATATAATATACAATAGTGATATATGCTATACATTAATTATATATAATATACAATAGTAAGATATGCTATACATTAATTATATATAATATACAATAGTAATATATGCTATACATTAATTATATACAATATACAATAGTGATATATGCTATACATTAATTATATATAATATACAATATACAATAGTAATATATGCTATACATTAACTATATATAATATACAATATACAATAGTAATATATGCTATACATTAATTATATATAATATACAATAGTAATATATGCTATACATTAATTATATATAATATACAATAGTGATATATGCTATACATTAATTATATATAATATATAATATACAATAGTGATATATGCTATACATTAATTATATACAATATATAATAGTAATATATGCTATACATTAATTATATACAATATACAATAGTGATATATGCTATACATTAATTATATATAATATACAATATACAATAGTAATATATGCTATACATTAATTTTATAATATATAATATACAATAGTAATATATGCTATACATTAATTATATACAATATACAATAGTGATATATGCTATACATTAATTATATATAATATACAATATACAATAGTAATATATGCTATACATTAATTATATATAATATACAATAGTAATATATGCTATACATTAATTATATATAATATACAATAGTGATATATGCTATACATTAATTATATATAATATATAATATACAATAGTGATATATGCTATACATTAATTATATATAATATATAATATACAATAGTGATATATGCTATACATTAATTATATATAATATATAATATACAATAGTTATATATGCTATACATTAATTATATATAATATACAATATACAATAGTGATATATGCTATACATTAATTATATATAATATACAATATACAATAGTTATATATGCTATACATTAATTATATATAATATACAATAGTAATATATGCTATACATTAATTATATATAATATACAATAGTGATATATGCTATACATTAATTATATATAATATACAATATACAATAGTAATATATGCTATACATTAATTTAATATATAATATACAATAGTAATATATGCTATACATTAATTATATATAATATACAATAGTGATATATGCTATACATTAATAATATATAATATACAATATACAATAGTTATATATGCTATACATTAATTATATATAATAACAATATACAATAGTAATATATGCTATACATTAATTTATATATAATATACAATAGTGATATATGCTATACATTAATTATATATAATATACAATAGTGATATATGCTATACATTAATTATATATAATATACAATAGTAATATATGCTATACATTAATTATATATAATATACAATAGTAATATATGCTATACATTAATTATATAAATATATAATATACAATAGTGATATATGCTATACATTAATTATATATAATATACAATAGTAATATATGCTATACATTAATTATATATAATATACAATAGTAATATATGCTATACATTAATTATATATAATATACAATAGTAATATATGCTATACATTAATTATATATAATATACAATAGTAATATATGCTATACATTAATTATATATAATATACAATATACAATAGTAATATATGCTATACATTAATTATATATAATATACTATAGTAATATATGCTATACATTAATTAATATAATATACAATATACAATAGTAATATATGCTATACATTAATTAACTATATAATATACAATAGTGATATATGCTATACATTAATTATATATAATATATAATAGTAATATATGCTATACATTAATTATATATAATATACAATAGTAATATATGCTATACATTAATTATATATAATATACAATAGTAATATATGCTATACATTAATTATATATAATATACAATAGTAATATATGCTATACATTAATTATATATAATATACAATAGTAATATATGCTATACATTAATTATATATAATATACAATAGTAATATATGCTATACATTAATTATATATAATATACAATAGTAATATATGCTATACAGTAATTATATATAATATACAATAGTAATATATGCTATACATTAATTATATATAATATACAATAGTGATATATGCTATACATTAATTATATATAATATACAATAGTAATATATGCTATGCATTAATTATATATAATATATAATATACAATAGTAATATATGCTATACATTAATTATATATAATATACAATAGTAATATATGCTATACATTAATTATATATAATATATAATATACAATAGTAATATATGCTATACATTAGTGAAAATAACAGTTGTCAACAAGAAAGAGACGATTTTGGTTTTAATTAGAGAAAACCCATAAACTACACGATACACGATATCTCTGCAGGACTCCGGGTACGACCCAACCACTCCCCATAGTGTGTGTGTGTGTGTGTGTGTGTGTGTGTGTGTGTGTGTGTGTGCGTGTGTGTGTGTGTGTGTGTGTGTGTAGGGTAGGGCTCCACGTTCGTGATTCCAGCTAGTTTTCTCTTTTAGTGTTTTCTATATAAAAAAAAAACCCTGTGGAGTTTGGCCTGGTGTTTTAGTGTGTGTGGCTCAGTTGGTAGAGCATGGTGTTTGCAACGCCAGGGTTGTGGGTTTGATTCCCACGGGGGACCAGTACGGGGAAAAGAAATGTATGCATTCACTACTGTAAGTCGCTCTGGATAAGAGTGTCTGCTAAATGACTAAAATGTAAAATGTAAAATGGTTATAAACAAGACATTGATCAGAGAGTTGCAGACGGTCAAAAGTCATACCCCAAGACATGCTAATCTCCCCTGCTTTTGGCTAATGGTGAGAGGTTAGCATGTCTGACCTTTGACCCTCTGTAACTTTTTCACTCATCATTATTCACAATTCACTCAGGATTATCCGTAACCATGGCAGCATCCACATTAATGTAGAAGTGTTTAGAAACATGTTCTCTTCTTCTTTATAATAAAAGTGACTCCAAAATGACAAAACATTTCAACCCTTATTTTACCAGGGAAGTTGACTGAGAACACATTCTCGTTTACAGCAACGACCTGGGGAATAGTTACAGGGGAGAGGAGGGGGGGGGGGGGGATGAATGAGCCAATTGTAAACTGGGGATGATTAGGTGGCCGTGATAGTATGAAGGCCAGATTGGGAATTTAGCCTGGACACCAGGGGTTAACACCCCTACTCTTACAATATGTACCATGGGAGTCAGGACTCCCGTTTAACATCCCATCCGAAAGACGGCACCCTACACAGGGCAATGTCCCCAATCACTGCCCTGGGGCATTGGGATATGTTTTTTTAGACCAGAGGAAAGAGTGACTCCTACTGGCCCCTCCAACACCACTTCAAGCATCATCTGGTCTCCCATCCAGGGACTAACCAGGACCAACCCTGCTTAGCTTTAGAGACAAGCCAGCAGTGGGATGCAGGGTGGTAATACTAATAATAGTAATACTGTCATCATTCATCTCTGATGCGAACAACAGAAACACAACCAAAACAAACTTCAAATGCATCCAACAAGTTTGTAGAGTCACAAGCTTGACGTCGTCATTGCGTTTTAGGAATATGGGGTCAAATAATAATAATAATAATAATAATAAATACTTTTATACTTTATTCATAAGAATCTTTAGGGGTGTCAATAATTTTGACCACTACCTTTTTGTGAAAAGAATGGTTTGCTTGTTAAACAAAATCTCTTTCTCTGAGGAATCGTGTTATTATAAAAGAATATAATTTCCCAATTTATTTGAGCATAAAATATAGCTCAGTATTTGAATTATTTATTTTATACAGTCATTATTGATAATCTTTATCAAGGGTGTCAATAATTTCAGACCCCACTGTAGGTAGGGGTAAAGTGACTAGACAACAGGATAGATAATAGACAGTAACAGCAGTATACTGTAGGTAGGGGTAAAGGATAGATAATAGACAGTAACAGCAGTATACTGTAGGTAGGGGTAAAGGATAGATAATAGACAGTAACAGCAGTATACTGTAGGTAGGGGTAAAGGATAGATAATAGACAGTAGCAGCAGTATACTGTAGGTAGGGGTAAAGGATAGATAATAGACAGTAACAGCAGTGTACTGTAGGTAGGGGTAAAGGATAGATAATAGACAGTAGCAGCAGTATACTGTAGGTAGGGGTAAAGGATAGATAATAGACAGTAACAGCAGTATACTGTAGGTAGGGGTAAAGGATAGATAATAGACAGTAACAGCAGTATACTGTAGGTAGGGGTAAAGGATAGTTAATAGACAGTAACAGCAGTATACTGTAGGTAGGGGTAAAGGATAGATAATAGACAGTAACAGCAGTATACTGTAGGTAGGGGTTAAGGATAGATAATAGACAGTAACAGCAGTATACTGTAGGTAGGGGTAAAGGATAGATAATAGACAGTAACAGCAGTATACTGTAGGTAGGGGTAAAGGATAGATAATAGACAGTAACAGCAGTATACTGTAGGTAGGGGTAAAGGATAGATAATAGACAGTAACAGCAGTATACTGTAGGTAGGGGTAAAGGATAGATAATAGACAGTAACAGCAGTATACTGTAGGTAGGGGGTAAAGGATAGATAATAGACAGTAACAGCAGTATACTGTAGGTAGGGGTAAAGGATAGATAGTAGACAGTAACAGCAGCATACTGTAGGTAGGGGTAAAGGATAGATAATAGACAGTAACAGCAGTATACTGTAGGTAGGGGTAAAGGATAGATAATAGACAGTAACAGCAGTATACTGTAGGTAGGGGTAAAGGATAGATAATAGACAGTAACAGCAGTATACTGTAGGTAGGGGTAAAGGATAGATAATAGACAGTAACAGCAGTATACTGTAGGTAGGGGTAAAGGATAGATAATAGACAGTAACAGCAGTATACTGTAGGTAGGGGTAAAGGATAGATAATAGACAGTAGCAGCAGTATACTGTAGGTAGGGGTAAAGGATAGATAATAGACAGTAACAGCAGTATACTGTAGGTAGGGGTAAAGGATAGATAATAGACAGTAACAGCAGTATACTGTAGGTAGGGGTAAAGGATAGATAATAGACAGTAGCAGCAGTATACTGTAGGTAGGGGTAAAGGATAGATAATAGACAGTAACAGCAGTATACTGTAGGTAGGGGTAAAGGATAGATAATAGACAGTAGCAGCAGTATACTGTAGGTAGGGGTAAAGGATAGATAATAGACAGTAACAGCAGTATACTGTAGGTAGGGGTAAAGGATAGATAATAGACAGTAACAGCAGTATACTGTAGGTAGGGGTAAAGGATAGATAATAGACAGTAACAGCAGTATACTGTAGGTAGGGGTAAAGGATAGATAATAGACAGTAACAGCAGTATACTGTAGGTAGGGGTTAAGGATAGATAATAGACAGTAACAGCAGTATACTGTAGGTAGGGGTAAAGGATAGATAATAGACAGTAGCAGCAGTATACTGTAGGTAGGGGTAAAGGATAGATAATAGACAGTAACAGCAGTATACTGTAGGTAGGGGTAAAGGATAGATAATAGACAGTAACAGCAGTATACTGTAGGTAGGGGTTAAGGATAGATAATAGACAGTAACAGCAGTATACTGTAGGTAGGGGTAAAGGATAGATAATAGACAGTAGCAGCAGTATACTGTAGGTAGGGGTAAAGGATAGATAATAGACAGTAGCAGCAGGGTATGTGATGAGTCTAAAGAGTTAGTGCCAAAAGGATCGTTGTCCGGGTAGATAGTTAAATAGTTAACCAATAGCTACCCGGACTAACTATTTAACAGTCAGCGAGTCTTATGTCTTGGGGGTGGAAGCTCTTCAGGGTCCTGTTGGTTCCATCGGTACCGCTTGCCATGCGGTATCAGTGAGAACAGTCTATGACTGGGGGTGGCTGGAGTCTTTGACCATTTTTTAGGGCCTTCCTCTGACACCGCCTGGTATAGAGGTCCTGGATGGCAGGGAGCTCAGCCCCAGTGATGTACTGGGCCGTACGCACTACCCTCTGTAACGCCTTATGGTCGGATGCCAAGTAGTTGCCGTACCAAGCGGTGATGAAGCCGGTCAAGATGCTCTTAATGGTGCAGTTGTGTAACTTTTTGAGGATCTGAGGACCCATGACAAATCTTTTCAGCCTCCTGAGGGGGAAAAGGCGTTGTCGTGCCTTCTTCATGACTGTGTTGATGTGTGTGTGGACCATGAACATTTGTTGGTGATGTGAACACCGAGGAACTTGAAGCTCTCGACCCTCCTCACTGTCAGCCCCGTCGATGTGGACGTTGGGGGCGTGCTTGGCCCTCCGTTTCCTGTAGTCCACCTCCTTTCTCTTTCTGACGTTGAGGGAGATGTTGTTGTCCTGGCACCACACTGCCAGGTAATTGACCTCATCCACATAGACTGCCTCATCGCTGTCAGTGATCAGGCCAACCACCGCCGCGTTTTCAGCAAACTTAATGATGGTGTTGGAGCTCAGCTATGTGCTTTTACCACCTGACTGCAATTAACACACATACAGGTCTCTCAATCGAAACAGTGAATTTAAAACTCAGATTCAACCACAAAGACCAGGGTTCCCAACGCCTTGAAAAGAAGGGCACCTATTGGTAGATGGGTAGAAAAAAAGAAAAAACATTAAATATCCCTTTGAGTTTTGTGAAGTTATTATTTACACTTTAAAATTATCTGTAAGGTCCCTCAGTCCAGCAGTGAATTTCAAACACAGATTCAACCACAAAGACCAGGGAGGTTTTCCAATGGTTTGCAAAGAAGGGTCACCTATTGGTAGATGGGTAAAACAAAATATTGAATATCTCTTTGAGCATGGTGCAGTTATTAATTACATGGTGTATCAATACACCCAGTCACTACAAAGATACAAGCGTCCTTCCTAACTCAGTTGCCAGAGAGGAAGGAAACCGCTCAGGGTTTTCACCATGAGGCCAATGGTGACTTTAAAACAGTTACAGAGTTTAATGGCTGTGATAGGAGAGAACTGAGGATGGATCAACAACATTGTAGTTACTCCACGATACTAACCTAAAATGACAGAGTGAAAAGAAGGAAGCCTGTACAGAATAAAAATATTACAAAACATGCAACCTGTTTACAATAAGAAATTAAGGTAAAACTGCATAAAAATGGTGGCAGAGAAATTAACTTTATAGCCTGAATACAAAGTGTTATGTTTGGGGCAAATCCAACATAGCTGAGTATCACTCTCCATATTTTCAAGCACAGAGGTGGCTGCATCATATTGTTTTGTTAAGCAGACACTCTTATCCAGAGTGACAATTAGGGTTAAGTGCATTGATCAAGGGCACAGCGGCAGATTTTTTTCAACTAGGGGATTCGAACCAGCAACCTTTCAGTTACTGACCCAACACGCTTAACCACTAGGATACCTGCTACCTGCTATCAGAAAGGACTGGGGAGTTTTTTATGGATAAAAATAAAAGGAATAGAGCCAAGCACAGGTAAAATCCGAGAGGAAAACCTGGTGGTGGCTGCATCATGTTATGGGTATGCTTGTCATCCTGGAAGAAAACCTGGTTCAGTCTGCTTTCCACCAGACACTGGGAGATGAATTCACCTTTCAGCAGGACAATAACCTAAAACACAAGGCCAAATCTGCACTGGAGTTGCTTACCAAGAAGATATTGAATGTTCCTGAGTGGCCTAATTACAATTTTGACTTAAATCGGCTTGAAAATCTATGGCAACACTCGAAAATGGCTGTCTAGCAATGATCAATAACCAACTTGACAGAGCTTGAAGAATTTTTTTTAAAGAAATCAGTGCAAATATTGTACAATCCAGGTGTGCAAAGCTCTTAGAGAATTACCCAGAAAGACTCACAGCTCTTAGAGAATTACCCAGAAAGACTCACAGCTATAATCACTGCCAAAGGTGATTCTAACATGTGTCGACTCAGTGGTGTAAATACTTATGTAAATTAATATTTCTGTATTTAATTTTTAATAAAAATGTCTGAAAACATGTTTTCACTTCGTCACTATGGAATATATGTGTAGATGGGTGAGAGAGGAAAAAAAATATTTAATCCATTTTAAATTCAGGCTGTAACACAACAAAATGTGGAATAAGTCTCGGTGTAATGCTTGTCGTAATGATTTGACCAAAACGCAGCGGGAATGTGTACACTCATCTTCTTTTTAATCGGCAGAAAGAAGGAAAACCGAAACAAAACACACGTATACAAAAAATAACGACGAAACTGTAAGGCAACGAGGCTAAACGAGGAACAACTACCCACAAAATCCCACAGAAAAACACCTCTCTTAAATAGGACCTTCAATTAGAAGCAACTAGGTGCAGCTGCTTCCAATTGAAGGTCAACCCCATTAACTAAACATAGAACTAGACATACTAGATAAACATAGAAATATACTAACATAGAACATAGCCCAACAAACCCCGAACCGCATAAAACAAACACCCCCTGCCACGTCCTGACCAAACTACAATAACAAATAACCCCTTTACTGGTCAGGACGTGACACTCGGGGTATGAATATTTTCTGAAGGCACTGTATATGCTAAATGACTAAAATGTAAATGTAAAA
>NC_059462.1:56690961-56800961 GCF_905237065.1 Salmo salar
TCCCAAAGAGACACTCACATTACCCCCCCTCAAAGAGACACTCACATTACCCCCCCTCAAAGAGACACTCACATTACCCCCCCTCAAAGAGACACTCACATTACCCCCCCTCTCAAAGAGACACTCACATTACCCCCCCTCAAAGAGACACTCACATTACCCCCCCCTCAGAGACACTCACATTACCCCCCCTCCAAAGAGACACTCACATTACCCCCTCCCAAAGAGACACTCACATTACCCCCCCTCAGAGACACTCACATTACCCCCCCACTCAGATACACTCACACATACCCCCCTCAAAGAGACACTCACATTACCCCCCCTCCCCCTCCCAAAGAGACACTCACATTACCCCCCCCTCCTCCCCTTCCAAAGAGACACTCACATTACCCCCCCTCTCCCCCCTCTCAGAGACACTCACATTACCCCCCCTCCCATAGAGACACTCACATTACCCCCCCTCCCATAGAGACACTCACATTACCCCCCCCAAAGAGACACTCACATTATCCCCCCTCCAAAGAGACACTCACATTACCCCCCCTCCCAAAGAGACACTCACATTACCCCCCCTCAAAGAGACACTCACATTACCCCCCCTCCCAAAGAGACACTCACATTACCCCCCCCTCCCAAAGAGACACTCACATTACCCCCCCCTCTCAGAGACACTCACATTACCCCCCCCTCAAAGAGACACTCACATTACCCCCCCTCCCAAAGAGACACTCACATTACCCCCCCCTCAAAGAGACACTCACATTACCCCCCCTCAAAGAGACACTCACATTACCCCCCCCTCAAAGAGACACTCACATTACCCCCCCCTCAAAGAGACACTCACATTACCCCCCCTCAAAGAGACACTCACATTACCCCCCCCCAAAGAGACACTCACATTACCCCCCACTCAAAGAGACACTCACATTACCCCCCCCTCTAAGAGACACTCACATTACCCCCCCTCAAAGAGACACTCACATTACCCCCCTCCCAAAGAGACACTCACATTACCCCCCCTCAAAGAGACACTCACATTACCCCCCCCTCAAAGAGACACTCACATTACCCCCCCTCAAAGAGACACTCACATTACCCCCCCCTCAAAGAGACACTCACATTACCCCCCCTCAAAGAGACACTCACATTACCCCCCCTCAAAGAGACACTCACATTACCCCCCCTCAAAGAGACACTCACATTACCCCCCCCTCAAAGAGACACTCACATTACCCCCCCTCAAAGAGACACTCACATTACCCCCCCCTCAAAGAGACACTCACATTACCCCCCTCAAAGAGACACTCACATTACCCCCCCTCAAAGAGACACTCACATTACCCCCCTCAAAGAGACACTCACATTACCCCCCTCAAAGAGACACTCACATTACCCCCCCTCAAAGAGACACTCACATTACCCCCCCCCCCTCAAAGAGACACTCACATTACCCCCCCTCAAAGAGACACTCACATTACCCCCCCTCAAAGAGACACTCACATTACCCCCCCTCAAAGAGACACTCACATTACCCCCCCCTCAAAGAGACACTCACATTACCCCCCCCTCAAAGAGACACTCACATTACCCCCCTCAAAGAGACACTCACATTACCCCCCCCCTCAAAGAGACACTCACATTACCCCCCCTCAAAGAGACACTCACATTACCCCCCCTCAAAGAGACACTCACATTACCCCCCCTCAAAGAGACACTCACATTACCCCCCCTCAAAGAGACACTCACATTACCCCCCCTCAAAGAGACACTCACATTACCCCCCCCTCAAAGAGACACTCACATTACCCCCCCTCAAAGAGACACTCACATTACCCCCCCTCAAAGAGACACTCACATTACCCCCCCCCCATTTATTACAGCAAATTTCAATTAACAAAAACAAAAAAAATGACGTTTTCGTCTTTTGAGCTTGTAGTCATGAAATCTATGCAGCTACTCACTCACTTTTTCTAGCTACTGTTTACAGGCCTCCTGGGCCATATGCAGCGTTCCTCACTGAGTTCCCTGAATTCCTATCGGACATTGTAGTCATAGCAGATAATATTCTAATTTTTGGTGACTTTAACATTCACATGGAAAAGTCCACAGACCCACTCCAAAAGGCTTTCGGAGCCATCATCGACTCAGTGGGTTTTGTCCAACATGTCTCCGGACCTACTCACTGCCACAGTCATACTCTGGATCTAGTTTTGTCCCGTGGAATAAATGTTGTGGATCTTAATGTTTTTCCTCATAATCCTGGACTATCGGACCACCATTTTATTACCTTTGCAATCGCAACAAATAATCTGCTCAGACCCCAACCAAGGAGCATTAAAAGTCGTGCTATAAATTCTCAGACAACCCAAAGATTCCTAGATGCCCTTCCAGACTCCCTCCGCCTACCCAAGGACGTCAGAGGATAAAAATCAGTTAACCACCTAACTGAGGAACTCAATTAACTGTTGGGGCTAGGGGGCAGTATTTGCACGGCCGGATAAAAAACGTACCCGATTTAAACTGGTTAGTACTCTTGCCCAGAAACGAGAATATGCACATAATTAGTAGATTTGGATTGAAAACACTCTAAAGTTTCTAAAACTGTTTGAATGGTGTCTGTGAGTATAACATAACTCATATGGCAGGCAAAAACCTGAGAAGATTCCATACAGGAAGTGCCCTGTCTGACAATTTGTTCTCCTTCTGTGGCATCTCTATCGAATATACAGCATCTCTGCTGTAACGTGACATTTTCTAAGGCTTCCATTGGCTCTCAGAAGGCGCCAGAAAGTGTAATGACGTCTCTCCAGTCTCTGGGCGAAAAACAGCAGGATATTTTGTTACTGGTCAGGCTGAGAACAGTGACACTGGAGATGCGCGTTCATGTGAATTCTCCATGTTTTTCTTTCAGCCTTTGAATGAACACAACGTCGCCCGGTTGGAATATTATCGCTATTTTACGAGAAAAATATCATAAAAATTGATTTTAAACAGCGTTTGACATGCTTTGAAGTTCGGTAATGGAATATTTTGAATTTTTTTGTCACGAAATGCGCTCGCGCGTCACCCTTCGGATACTGACCTGAACGCACGAACAAAACGGAGCTATTTGAATATAACTATGGATTATTTGGAACCAAAACAACATTTGTTGTGGAAGTAGAAGTCCTGGGAGCGCATTCTGACGAAGAACAGCAAAGGTAATCCAATTTTTCTTATAGTAAATCTGAGTTTGGTGAGTGCCAAACTTGGTGGGTGTCAACTCAGAATATTGCAAAATGTGCTTTTGCCGAAAAGCAATTTTAAAATCTGACACCGCGATTGCATAAAGGAGTTCTGTATCTATAATTCTTTTTTTAAAAATTATGTATTTTGTGCACGTTAATCGTGAGTAATTTAGTAAATTCACCGGAAGTTTGCGGTGGGTATGCTAGTTCTGAACATCACATGCTAATGTAAAAAGCTGTTTTTTGATATAAATATGAACTTGATTGAACAAAACATGCATGTATTGTATAACATAATGTCCTAGGAGTGTCATCTGATGAAGATCATCAAAGGTTAGTGCTGCATTTAGCTGTGGTTTTGGTTTTTGCGACATATATGCTTGCTTTGAAAATGGCTGTGTGATTATTTTTGGCAGGGTACTCTTCCTGACATAATCTAATGTTTTGCTTTCGCTGTAAAGCCTTTTTGAAATCAGACAATGTGGTTAGATTAACGAGAGTCTTGTCTTTAAAATGGTGTAAAATAGTCATATGTTTGAGAAATTGAAGTTATAGCATTTTTGAGGTATTTGTATTTCGCGCCACGCGATTCCGCTGGCTGTTGACTAGGTGGGACGCAAATGTCCCACCTTGCCCAGGGAGGTTAACCTTGCGCAAAACCCTAGATGCAGTTGCACCCCTAAAAACTAAAAACATTTGTCATAAGAAACTAGCTCCCTGGTATACAGAAAATACCCGAGCTCTGAAACAAGCTTCCAGAAAATTGGAATGGAGATGGTGCCAAACTGAATGGTTTGTCCTCCTAAATTTCGGTGTTCCTCAAGGTTCCGTTTTAGGACCACTATTGTTTTCACTATATATTTTACCTCTTGGTGATGTCATTCGAAAACATAATGTTAAATTTCACTGCTATGCAGATGACACACAGCTGTACATTTCAATGAAACATGGTGAAGCCCCAAAACTGCCCTCGCTAGAAGCCTGTGTTTCAGACATAAGGAAGTGGATGGCTGCAAACTTTCTACTTTTAAACTCGGACAAAACAGAGATGCTTGTTCTAGGTCCCAAGAAACAAAGAGATCTTCTGTTGAATCTGACAATTAATCTGGATGGTTGTGGAACTACAGACACATTCTCTTCTTACCTCTCTCTCTCTCTCTCTCTCTCTCTCCTCTCTGTCTCTCTCTCTCCCTCTCTCTCCCTCTTTTCTCTTACACCTCTCTCTCTCTCTCTCTCTCTCTCTCCCTCTCTCTCTCTCTCTCTCTCTCTCTCTCTCTCTCTCTCTCTCTCTCTCCCTCTTTCTCTCTCTCTCTCTCCCTCTCTCTCCCTCTTTTCTCTTACACCTCCCTCTCTCTCTCTCTCTCTCTCCCTCTCTCTCCCTCTTTTCTCTTACACCTCCCTCTCTCTCACTCTCTCCCTCTTTTCTCTTACCTCCTCTCTCTCTCTCTCTCTCTCTCCCTCTTTTCTCTTACCTCCCTCTCTCTCTCCCTCTTTTCTCTTACCTCCCTCTCTCTCTCACCTCTTTTCTCTTACCTCCCTCTCTCTCTCTCTCTCTCACCTCTTTTCTCTTACCTCCCTCTCTCTCTCTCTATCTCCTCTTTTCTCTTACCTCCCTCTCTCTCTCTCTCTCTCTCTCTCTCTCTCCTCCTCTTTTCTCTTACCTCCCTCTCTCTCTCTCTCTCTCTCTCCCTCTTTTCTCTTACCTCCCTCTCTCTCTCTCTCTATCTCCTCTTTTCTCTTACCTCCCTCTCTCTCTCTCTCTCTCTCTCTCTCTCTCCTCCTCCTCTTTTCTCTTACCTCTCTCTCTCTCTCTCTCTCTCTCTCCCTCTTTTCTCTTACCTCCCTCTCTCTCTCACTCTCTCTTCTTATTTTAACACTATTTATTTTAACACTCATTATTAGTTTAAGAAAATCTTGCTTATGTCCCAAAAACTATTTCATGACGTGAGTGTCTGGAACTGTAGATAAACAAACGGAAAAGTAAGTCTAGTAGCAAATCTCTGATCCTCCCAAGAGAACTCAAACACATCGAGGCAGGAACTCTCTCTCTCTCTCTAACCCACAGTGACTACCCATCATCCTCCAGTCAGACACACAGGAAGCAGCTGCACAGAGAAAACTGCTCTGCTCTCATGGTGAGGGAAGGGGAGGAGGAGAGAGGAAGAGGGAGATAAATGTTTGAGGAATCAGGATGCGTCATGGTCCCATAGCAGTTTAGCACTTATCAAAGACCAGGCCTGTCAGGCTGAGGTAGAGGGGGAGAGGAGAGGAGGAGAGGAGAGGAGAGGCAGAGAGGGGAGGGGGAGAGGGGGAGGGGAGGGTGAGAGGAGGAGAGGAGAGGCAGAGAGGGGAGGGGGAGGGGAGAGGAGAGGGGAGAGGGGGAGAGGGGGAGAGGAGAGAAGAGAAGAGGGGGAGAGGAGAGAGGGTGTGAGGAGAGGGGGAGAGGAGAGGGGGAGAGGAGAGGGGAGAGGGGGAGAGGAGAGGAGAGGGGAGAGGGGGAGAGGAGAGGACAGGCAGAGGGGGAGAGGAGAGGGGGAGAGGAGAAGGGGAGAGGGGGAGAGGAGAGGGGAAGAGGGAGAGAGGAGAGGCAGAGTGGAGAGGGGGAGAGGAGAGGCAGAGAGGAGAGGAGAGGAGGAGAGGGGGAGAGGGGAGGCAGAGAGGAGGAGAGGAGAGGCAGAGAGGGGAGAGGAGGAGAGGGGAGGCAGAGTGAGAGACTCAGAGAGAGGAGGGGGCTGGAATGGAGGAAAGCCCAGGTGGAGGTCCAGAGAGAGAGGGAGATTGGGGTGGAAAGCAGTGTGTTGACCCTAACAGTGAGAGGCTTGTGCAGGGTGTCGGCGAACAAGCTGTGTCAAGGCGGAGGAGAAGAGAGGCGAAGAGAGAGAGAGATAAAAAGGGAGGAGGCAGAGAAGGGGGAGAGGAGAGGCAGAGAGGGGGAGAGGAGAGGCAGAGAGGGGGAGAGGAGAGGCAGAGGGGGGAGAGGAGAGGGGGAGAGGGGGGAGAGGAGAGGCAGAGAGGGGGAGAGGAGAGGGGGAGAGTGACAGAGGAGGAGAGGCAGAGAGAGGCAGAGAGGGGGAGAGGAGAGGCAGAGAGGGGGAGAGGAGAGGGGGTGAGTGGGAGAGGAGGAGGGGCAGAGAGGGGGAGAGGAGAGGGGGAGAGTGGGAGAGGAGGAGAGGCAGAGAGGGGGAGAGGAGGAGAGGCAGAGAGGGGGAGAGGAGAGGGGGGAGAGGGGGAGAGGAGGCGAGGCAGAGAGGGGGAGAGGAGGAGAGGCAGAGAGGGGGAGAGGAGAGGGGGAGAGTGGGAGAGGAGGAGAGGCAGAGAGGGGGAGAGGAGGAGAGGCAGAGAGGGGGAGAGGAGGAGAGGCAGAGAGGGGCAGAGAGGAGAGGGGGAGAGGGGGAGAGGAGAGGGGGAGAGTGGGAGAGGAGGAGAGGCAGAGAGGGGGAGAGGAGGAGAGGCAGAGAGGGGCAGAGAGGAGAGGGGGAGAGGAGGAGAGGCAGAGAGGGGGAGAGGAGGAGAGGCAGAGAGGGGCAGAGAGGAGAGGGGGAGAGGGGGAGAGGAGAGGGGGAGAGTGGGAGAGGAGAGTTAGAGAGGGGGAGAGGAGAGAGGAGAGGCAGAGAGGGGGAGAGGAGAGGGGGAGAGGAGGAGAGGCAGAGAGGGGCAGAGAGGAGAGGGGGAGAGGGGGAGAGGAGAGGGGGAGAGTGGGAGAGGAGGAGAGGCAGAGAGGGGCAGAGAGGAGAGGGGGAGAGGGGGAGAGGAGAGGGGGAGAGGGGGAGAGGAGAGGGGGAGAGGGGGAGAGGAGGAGAGGCAGAGAGGGGGCAGAGAGGAGAGGGGGAGAGGGGGAGAGGAGAGGCAGAGAGGGGGAGAGGAGGAGAGGCAGAGAGGGGGAGAGGAGGAGAGGCAGAGAGGGGGAGAGGAGGAGAGGCAGAGAGGGGGAGAGGAGAGGGGGAGAGGGGGAGAGGAGGAGAGGCAGAGAGGGGCAGAGAGGAGAGGGGGAGAGGGGGAGAGGAGAGGCAGAGAGGGGGAGAGGAGGAGAGGCAGAGAGGGGGAGAGGAGGAGAGGCAGAGAGGGGGAGAGGAGGAGAGGCAGAGAGGGGGAGAGGAGAGGGGAGAGTGGGAGAGGAGGAGAGGCAGAGAGGGGCAGAGAGGAGAGGGGGAGAGTGGGAGAGGAGAGGGGAGAGGGGGAGAGGAGGAGAGGCAGAGAGGGGGAGAGGAGAGGGGAGAGGGGGGAGAGGAGGAGAGGCAGAGAAGGGGCAGAGAGGAGAGGGGGAGAGTGGGAGAGGAGAGGGGAGAGGGGGAGAGGAGGAGAGGCAGAGAGGGGGAGAGGAGAGGGGGAGAGTGGGAGAGGAGGAGAGGCAGAGAGGGGGAGAGGAGGAGAGGCAGAGAGGTGTTGGCCTCAGCACTGAACAGGCAAGGAGACATGTCTGTAGTCATTCCCATTAGAATAGGAAACAGAGAAAAGTTTGAACTTTCGTAAACTACAGCTGCGTTGTTGATGAATTCTACTTTTGTAAGACAGTAAATAGGCTAGACTAATGTAACAGTATTTATTCAGGTTGTAAGTCTTGTGGAGATATTCACTTTGTTGTAAACAATCTGCATTATTTACTTTTAATGTCATGTCAACTGCAAACCAGGACATTTGTTTCTGCTGTTAGATGAAGCACAGTGTTCAACATTATGGAACAACATTAAGTTGTTCTATAAATACAAAATATCTGACAAAGTATTTCCATTTGAAACTTGGTTGTGTTTTTAGATGGTTGAAAGCATAGAGAGAACACATTGGGAATTCAACAGACTGTCTTTTTGACTGAGTGAATAAAGTTTGAAATCTCAGTGATCAACATCTCAACCACATTTCCCACCAGAGATGTTTCTATCAAATTGAGTCGTTGTGGATAAATCAAATCAAATCATATTGGTCACATACACATATTTAGCAGATGTTATTGAGGGTGTAGTGAAATGCTTGTGTTCCCAGCTCCAACAGTGCAGTAATATCTAACAATTCACAACAATAAACACTAATCCAAAAGGCTACGCGTAATGATGTAGTGCACTTAAACATAACTTGTTGCTTAAATTCCCATGTACAGAATAAAAAAAAAATAATCTACTTATCGTTTTAGCACAATTAGTTTTGCATTTAATAGCGAAGATGCCCACTCAGGTCTTGCCATGAGTGTTTCTAGCCAACAGTTTGCAGATACAGAGCGGGTAGGCTACCTATACAGAACAAAAAAATATAAAATGCAACATGCAACAATTTTACTGAGGTTACATATAAGGAGAATTCCCTCAAGCCCTAATCTATGGATTTCACATGACTGGGCAGGGGTGCAGAGGCCCATCCACTTCTCAGCACCCCCCCTCCCTCTCCTCAGACGATCCCGCAGGGGAAGAAGCCGGATGTGGAGGTCCTGGGTTGGCGTGGTTACACGTGGTCTTGGGTTTTGAGACCGGGTGGATGTACTGCCAAATTCTCTAAAATGACTTTGGAGACGGCTTGTGGTAGAGAAATTAACATTAAATTTTCTGGCAACAGCTCTGGTGGACATTCCTGTAGTCAGCATGCCAATTGCACCCTCCCTCAAAACGTGAAACATCTGTGGTATTGTGTTGTGTGACAAAACTGCACATTTTAAAGTGGCCTTTTATTGTCCCCAGCACAAGGTGCACCTGTGTAATGATCATGCTGTTTAATCATCTTCTTGATATGTCACACCTGTCAGGTGGATGGATTATCTTGGCAAACGAGAAATGCCCCACTAACAGGGATGTAAACAAATTTGTGCACAACATTTGAGAGAAATAAGCTTTTTGTGCGAATGGAACATTTCTGGGATGTTTTTATTTCAGCTCATGAAACATGGGACCAACACTTTACATGTTGCATTTTATATTTTTGTTTCGGTATACATGATGAGATTATTATGGATAAAAGAGCGAGATTATTTTTATTTGTCAAATGGCAGCCAAGCATCAACCATCACCAAAATAACAACCTCTTTATTTATTGGAAAGAAGCATCGAGCTCATCACCTTTCTGTGAAGTTCATCATTACTTATTTCATCTGTAGCCTAGTAAACTGCATGGTTTCCCAGAGGCGTAGTGGGGGGGACCACACAACAGATCATCATCGTATGACACCAAGTTTACTTCAATATGATGGTTATTATATCAATGTTTGCGCATAAAGGTGTTTCCATCGTCCATTTCTCGTATAATTTATTTTACAGACACAAAAAGATCTCACGTTGGAAATTAGCTGATTCCACCAGGCCTTTCATAACATCAGGCCTTTCATAACATCAGGCCTTTCATAACATCAGGCCTTTCATAACATCAGGCCTTTCATAACATCAGGCCTTTCATAACATCAGGTCTTTCATAACATCAGGCCTTTCGTAACATCAGGCCTTTCCAGGGCTTCCAGGCCTTTCATAACATTTAATCCAACATGTAATTTACTCTCATAAAAAGTTTGGATGGAAACCTGGTTTCAGGCACAGATGGAAATATCCAGAACATCTCCTTCAAATGTTGAGATTTGGTTGCGTTGACAACCAAACACAATTCAATATCCTGTTTTTGTTGGATTCTACCTTTCCATCTCAACCAAAAATCTAAGTTAAAAAATATAACTAAATCTAATCTAATTAAACAATAAATGCACTTTAAATACATTTTTATTGGATTTTGTCCTAATCTTAGATTTTTGGTTGAGATGGAGATGTGAATCACACATATTAATGATTGAAATCAACCAAAGCTCGAAACCCTAGGCCAATATGTATTGTCTATTTTTAGATGAACCCTAGGCCAATATGTATTGTCTATTTTTAGATGAACCCTAGGCCAATATGTATTGTCTATTTTTAGATGAACCCTAGGCCAATATGTATTGTCTATTTTTAGATGAACCCTAGGCCAATATGTGTTGTCTATTTTTAGATGAACCCTAGGCCAATATGTATTGTCTATTTTTAGTTGAACCCTGGGCCAATATGTATTGTCTATTTTTAGTTGAACCCTGGGCCAATATGTATTGTCTATTTTTAGGTGAACCCTGGGTAGAATAGAAACAATAGCTGTTGATGACTTTCCAAATGCTACATAGGTCTAAATAGTTTAATTGATGTTATATGATTTATAAAGTATGGTTACTTTTAATTTGATCTGTTAAACCTACACTTTGGATTGACTTTCGATAGTAACAGTGAATATATTTAGTTATTAAGAGATATCTCAAATGTCACTCACGATATCACATACAGTTGAAGTCAGAAGTTAACATACACCTTAGCCAAATACATTTAAACTCAGTTTTTCACAATTCCTGACATTTAATCCTAGTAAAAAATTCCCTGTCTTAGGTCAGTTAGGATCACCACTTTATTTTAAGAATGTGAAATGTCAGAATAATAGTAGAGAGAATGATTTATTTCAGCTTTTATTTCTTTCATCACATTCCCGGTGGGTCATGTAACGGCTGTCGTAGAGAAGGGGACCAAAGCGCAGCGTGTTGATTGCTCATGATGAATATTTATTTTAACTCAGAACACTAAAGAAAAAAATAACAAAGAAAACGAAAGCGTACAGTTTCTGTCAGGTACAGAAAACAACTGCCCACAAACCCAGGTGGAAAAACCCCCTACGTAAGTATGATTTCCTATTAGAGACAACAAGGACCAGCTGCCTCTAATTGGAGATCATCCCAAAAATAAACAACATAGAAATAGAAAACTAGAACCTAAACATAGAAATACAAAACATAGAAAAACACAAAACACACACCCCCTGTCACGCCCTGACCTACTCTACCATAGAAAATAACATCTTACTATTGTAAGGATGTGTCAGGTCAGAAGTTTACATACACTCAATTAGTATTTGATAGCATTGCCTTTAAATTGTTTAACTTGGGTCAAACACTTCGGGTAGCATTCCACAAGCTTCCCACAATAAGTTGGGTGAATGTTGGCCCATTCCTCCTGACAGAGCTGGTGTAACTGAGTCAGGTTTGTAGGCCTCCTTGCTCGCACACACTTTTTCAGTTCTGCTCACAAATTTTCTATAGGATTGAGGTCAGGGCTTTGTGATGGTCACTCCAATACCTTGAATTGTCCTTAAGCCATTTTGCCACAACTTTAGAAGTATGCTTGGGGTCATTGTCCATTTGGAAGACCCATTTGCAACCAAGCTTTAACTTCCTGACTGATGTCTTGAGATGTTGCTTCAATATATCCACATAATTTTCCTACCTCATGATGCCATCTATTTTGTGGAGTGCACCAGTCCCTCCTACAGCAAAGCACCTCCACAACATGATGCTGCCACCCCCATGCTTCATGGTTGGGATGGTGTTCTTTGGTTTGCAAGCCTCTCCCTTTTTCCTCCAAACATCTATATATTTTTTTTGGGGGGGGGGTTAGAAGGATTACTTTATCCTATCCCAGGTATTCCTTGAAGAGGTGGGGTTTCAGGTGTCTCCGGAAGGTGGTGATTGACTCCGCTGTCCTGGCGTCGTGAGGGGAGCTTGTTCCAGCATTGGGGTGCCAGAGCAGCGAACAGTTTTGACTGGGCTGAGCGGCCAAACAGTTGTATTTTTGTTTCATCAGACCAGAGGACATTTCTCCAAAAAGTACAATCTTTGTCCCCATGTGCAGTTGTAAAACGTAGTCTGGCTTTTTTATGGCGGTTTTGGAACAGTGGCTTCTTCCTTGCTGAGCGGCCTTTCAGGTTATGTCGATATAGATACTTTTGTACCTGTATCCTCCAGCATCTTCACAAGGTCCTTTGCTGTTGTTCTGGGATTGATTTGCACTTTTCGCACCAAAGAACGTTCATCTCTTGGAGACAGACAGCGTCTCCTTCCTGAGCGGTATGACGGCTGCGTGGTCCCATGGTGTTTATACTGGCATACTATTGTTTGTACAGATGAACGTGGTACCTTCAGACATTTGGAAATTGCTCCCAAGGATGAACCAGACTTGTGGAAGTCTACCATTTTTTTCTGGTTATGTGATTGTATATATGTGGCTATGTGAGGGTGTATATATGTGGGTATGTGAGGGTGTATATGTGGGTATGTGAGGGTGTATATATGTAGTATGTGAGGATGTATATATGTGGGTATGTGAGGGTGTATATGTGGGTATGTGAGGGTGTATATATGTAGTATGTGAGGGTGTATATGTGGATATGTGAGGGTGTATATATGTGGGTATGTGAGGGTGTATATGTGGGTATGTGAGGGTGTATATGTGGGTATGTGAGGGTGTATATATGTAGTATGTGAGGGTGTATATATGTAGTATGTGAGGGTGTATATATGTAGTATGTGAGGGTGTATATGTGGATATGTGAGGGTGTATATATATAGTATGTGAGGGTGTATATATGTAGTATGTGAGGGTGTATATATGTAGTATGTGAGGGTGTATATATGTAGTATGTGAGGGTGTATATATGTGGGTATGTGAGGGTGTATATATGTGGGTATGTGAGGGTGTATATGTGGGTATGTGAGGGTGCATATGTGGGTATGTGAGGGTGTATATGTGGGTATGTGAGGGTGTATATGTGGGTATGTGAGGGTGTATATGTGGGTATGTGAGGATGTATATATGTAGTATGTGAGGGTGTATATATGTAGTATGTGAGGGTGTATATGTGGGTATGTGAGGGTGTATATATATGTAGTATGTGAGGGTGTATATGTAGGTATGTGAGGGTGTATATATGTAGTATGTGAGGGTGTATATGTGGGTATGTGAGAGTGTATATGTGGGTGTATATATGTAGTATGTGAGGGTGTATATGTGGATATGTGAGGGTGTATATATGTGGGTATGTGAGGGTGTATATTTGGTTATGTGAAGGTGTATATGTGGTTATGTGAGGGTGTATATTTGTAGTATGTGAGGGTGTATATATGTAGTATGTGAGGGTGTATATGTGGGTATGTGAGGGTGTATATGTGGGTATGTGAGGGTGTATATGTATATGTGTGTATGTGAGGGTGTATATGTGGGTATGTGAGGGTGTATATGTGGGTATGTGAGGGTGTATATGTGGGTATGTGAGGGTGTATATGTGGGTATGTGAGGGTGTATATGTGTGTATGTGAGGGTGTATATGTGGGTATGTGAGGGTGTATATGTGGGTATGTGAGGGTGTATATGTGGGTATGTGAGGGTGTATATGTGGGTATGTGAGGGTGTATGTGTGGGTATGTGAGGGTGTATATGTGGGTATGTGAGGGTGTATATGTATATGTGTGTATGTGAGGGTGTATATGTGGGTATGTGAGGGTGTATGTGACCGACCACCTTGATTCGGTCTTATGTAGCAAAATTTGAAATTGTGTTTTTTTTTTTTTAATTGGATAAAAGTAGAGACTCAGAGCAACAAAATGGTAGATCATAGACTGCATTTTGAGGAAACAATGAGAAAGTAATTCTGCTTTGAAAGTTAATAAACGTGTAACCTCGCTTTTGAGAAAATGGCCTTTGAATGTTTTGGTACCTACTGGAGAGCTCTCCTTTGTCTCCACCCATTCAGCATTGTTCACACCCTCTTAAGCTTTAGCCCCACCCATCTCTTTAAGGATTCGCCGTATGGCTGTTGGTTGTTTACATTCCAGACATGCAGCTAGAGAGCTACTACCTTATCTTAATGCCTCCCTTCATCATTCACTATCTATCATCCCACACCCCTACTCCTGTCAGTTATCACTCCTTCCTTCATCTCCCTTTCCTTCATTCCACATTTAAAAAAAATTATAGGCTAAAAACAACCCAATTTGGGTTATTTGTTAACCCAACGCTGGTTAAATAGTGGACAGAGCACATTAGGTTATTTTGACCCAGCCAGTTGGGTCGTTTGGATTACCCAAACACGGGTTAATTTCACCATCAGTTTTTTTTTACTGTCATGCTAGGTTGACATAGCAGCTGGGTCTTTTTTAATGTAATCCTTAGGGTTCATTTTCAGGAGGCGTGGCTTTCAGATAGTCCTTATTGGCCACCCATGAGAGTAAATGTCAGTCCTGTTCATCATGCACCTCCCCCCCCCCCACCCCCTATCCATATTGACGGGACCGCAGTGGAGAAGGTGGAAAGCTTCAAGTTCCTCGGCGTACACATCACTGACAAACTGAAATGGTCCACCCACACAGACAGTGTGGTGAAAAAGGAGCAACCGCGCCTCTTCAACCTCAGGAGGCTGAAGAAATTTGGCTTGGCACCTAAAACCCTCAGAAACTTTTACAGATGATTTATTAAAGAAATGAACACTGAACAAAAGAACGACGAAAAACAGTCCTGTAAGGTACATAGACTATACATGGAACAACCACCCACAAACACAAGAGAAAATAAACCCACTTAAATATGGCCTCCAATTAGAAGCAACGACAACCAGCTGCTTCTAATTGGAGGTTGTTCCCAAAAATAACATAGAAATAGAAAAACTAGAAAACCCACATAGAAATAGAAAACATAGAACATAAACCAAAAACCCCGAAACACACAAAACAAACACCCCCTGCCACGCCCTGACCAAACTACAATAACAAATAACCCCTTTTACTGGTCAGGACGTGACACTGTATCACCGCCTGGTACGGCAACTGCACCTCCCTCAACCGCAGGGCTTTCCAGCAGGTGGTGAGGTCTGCACAACGCATCAGCGGGGGCCAATTACCTGCCCTCCAGGACACCGACAGCACTCGATATCACAGGAAGTCCAAAAAGATCATCAAGGACAACAACCACCCGAGCCACTGCCTGTTCACCCCGCTATCATCCAGAAGGCGAGGTCAGAACAGGTGCATCAAAGCTGAGACCGAGAGACTGAAAAACAGCTTCTATCTCAAGGCCATCAGACTGTTAAACAGCCATCACTAGCACAGAGAGGCTGCTGCCCTATATACAGAGACTTTAAATCATTGGCCACTTTAATAATGGAACACTAGTCACTTTAATAATGTTTACATATTTTGCATTACTCATCTAATATCTATATACTGTATTCTATACTATTCTACTGTATCTTAGTCTATGTATTACTCATCTCATATGTATATACTGTATTCTATCCTATTCTACTGTATCTTAGTCTATGTATTACTCATCTCATATGTATATACTGTATTCTATACTATCCTACTGTATCTTAGTCTATGTATTACTCATCTCATATGTATATACTGTATTCTATACTATTCTACTGTATCTTAGTCTATGTATTACTCATCTCATATGTATATACTGTATCCTATCCTACTGTATCTCAGTCTATGTAATACTCATCTCATATGTTTATACTGTATCCTATCCTACTGTATCTTAGTCTATGTATTACTCATCTCATATCTATATACTGTATTCTATACTATCCTACTGTATCTTAGTCTATGTATTACTCATCTCATATCTATATACTGTATTCTATACTATCCTACTGTATCTTAGACTATGTATTACTCATCTAGGAGGAGGAGGGAGGAGGAGGGAGGAGAGGGAGGAGGGAGGAGGGAGATGAGGGAGGAGCGGAGGGGGGGAGAGGGAGGAGGGAGGAGGGAGAGGAGGAGGGAGGAGAGGAGGGGGGGATAGGGAGGAGGGAGGAGGGGAGGGGGAGAGGGAGGAGGGAGGAGAGGAGGGGGGAGGAGGGAGGGAGGAGGGAGGAGGGGGAGAGGAGGGAGGAGGGAGGAGGGGAGGGGGGAGAGGGAGGAGGGAGGAGAGGAGGGGGAGAGGGAGGAGGGAGGAGGGGAGAGGGAGGAGGGAGGAGGGAGAGGAGGAGGGAGGAGAGGAGGGGGAGAGGGAGGAGGGAGGAGGGGAGGAGGGGAGAGGGAGGAGGGGGGAGAGGGAGGACGGAGGAGGGAGGGGGAGAGGGAGGAGGGAGGAGAGGGAGGAGGGGGAGAGGGAGGAGGGAGGGAGGGAGGAGGGGGAGAGGGAGGAGGGAGAGGAGGAGGGAGGAGAGGAGGGGGGAGAGGGAGGAGGGAGGAGGGGAGGGGGAGAGGGAGGAGGGAGGAGAGGAGGGGGAGAGGGAGGAGGGAGGAGGGAGGGAGGAGGGAGGAGGGAGGGAGGAGGGAGGAGGGGGAGAGGGAGGAATGAGGAGGGAGAGGGAGGAGGGAGGAGGGGGGGGAGAGGGAGGAGGGAGGAGGGAGGGAGGAAGGAGGAGGGGAGGAGGGAGGAGGGAGGGAGGAGGGAGAGGGAGGAGGGAGGAGAGGAGGGGGGGAGGGAGGAGGGAGGAGAGGAGGGGGGGGGAGAGGGAGGAGGGAGGAGGGAGGGAGGAGGGAGAGGAGGAGGGGGGGAGAGGGAGTGGGGGGAGGAGGGGAGAAGAGGGGGGAGGATAGGGAGGAGGCGGGAGGAGGGAGTTGAAGTTCGAACAGGTTTGTGAGGCCAGATCAGTGACATCCAACCCTTTAAACCTGGAGGGGGAGGAGGGGGAGGAGGGGGAGGACAAGGGGCTGGCCAGGGGAAATGAGTTAGAAGCATTTTAATTCACCGTCAGGATGTCAAGATTCAAGACATGGGAGCCACTGAGCCAATCGACGCACCCACACGTCCATCTAATTAGCATAATACAACAATCCCCATTAAAATCCGTCTGTAGCTAGGTTTCCATCCAACTGGTGACAGATTTATATGCGAATATTCTTAAATCCGCATTAAAAACAATATGCACATTTTCTCACCAGATGTGTTTCAATCAAATGGACTTTTTGTGGATAAAAGGTTGTGCGTGATGAAGTATTTCACATGAAAATCACCTTTTCGCAGTAAAATTCACATGTACCGAATAAAAAGTACATGTCAAATGGGTTTCCATCGCATATTGAACTCTACTGATGGTCACAAAACATTGAGCATTATATAGCATTAACCCTAACTCTAACCCTGGTGACTAAATTAGTTAATGTATATTTGGCCTTGTGTTTTAGGTTATTGTCCTGCTGAAAGGTGAATTCATCTCCCAGTGTCTAGGTAGAAAGCAGACTGAACCAGGTTTTCTTCCAGGATTTTGCCTGTTCTTATCTCCAAACCATTTATTTTTTATCTTAAAAAAACGACCCAGTCTTTAACGATGACAAGCATACCCATAACATGATGCAGCCACCACCAGGTTTTCCTCTAGGATTTTTATTCATAAAAAAAACTCCCCAGTCCTTTCTGATAGCAGGTAGCTTGAAAATAAGGAGGGGTGGTACTCAGTAATGTGTTGTGTTGGATTTGCCCCAAACATAAGACTTTGTATTCAGGACAAAATGTAAATTGCTTTGCCACATTTGTTGGCAGTGTTACTTTAGTGCCTTGCTGCAAACAGGATGCATGTTTTGGAATATTTTTATTCTGTACAAGCTTCCTTCTTTCACTCTGTCAATTTTTTAAATTTTTTTACCCACCTACCACTAGGAGCCCGTCTTTGCGAGGCATTGGAAAATCTTCCTGCTCTTTTGTGGTTGCATCTGTGTTTGAAATTCACTGCACAACTGAAGAACCTTCCAGATAATTGAATATGTGGGGTTTAGAGTTGAGGTACTAATTTAAAAAAATCATGTTAAACACTATTATTGAACACAGAGTGAGTCCATGCAACTTATTCTGTGATTCGTTAAACATATTTTTATTCCTGAACTTATTTAGGAACTTATTTAACTTATTTACCATAACAAAGGGCTTGAATACTTATTGACTTTAAGACATTTCAGATTTTCATTTTTAATTCATTAGAAATAAAATGGATAAAACATAATTCCACTTAGACATTATGAGGTATTGTGTGTTTAGGCCAGTGATAAAACATCTCAATTTTATCCATTTAACACATCAAAATATGGAGAAAAAAGTCAATGGGTGAAACGCCCTGGCCATAGAGAGGGTTTTTTTTGTTCTTCATTTTAGTTAGGCCAGGGTGTTACATTGGGTGGGCGTTCTATGTTCCTTTTTCTATGTTTTTGTATTTCTTTTGTTTTGGGCCATGTGTGGCTCCCAATCAGGCACAGCTGAAGCTCGTTGTTGCTGATTGGGAGTCACACATAAGGAGCATGTTTTTCCTTTGGGTTTTGTGGGTAATTGTTTCTGTTAGTGTTTTGCACCTGACAGGACTGTTTTGGCTGTCAGTTTTCTTGTTTTTGTAAAGTGTTCACGTTGGTCTATTAAATTGTTATGATGAACACTAACTCCGCTGCACCTTGGTCTCTCTCTTCAGACAGCCCTTACAATGGGTCGTGCCCACTGATGAACCACTAAATAAAATGTTCAGTGGAACCCACCCAAGCATGAGAAATCATCCTAACTCCTCCTAATCCTCACACCAACCCAAAACTTCATCCCCCCCCCCCACCCTGCTTTTGACTAAAATAAATATCCCGTTTTCTATCACCTTATATTCATTGTGTTCATTATCCCTCTTTCTACTTCCTCGTTTGAGAAGAGTGGTGAAGGGACACTACTTGATAATCCTGCTGCCTGTAACGGCCGTCGAAAGGAGTAGACCAAGGTGCAGCGTGGAATCAGTTCATCTTGTCTTTTAATGCAATAATGAACACTTTACAAAGAAAAAAAACCCCGACAGCCAACAGTTCTGTAAGGTTAACTAGAACTTAAACAGAAATTAACCACCCGCAAAAAAACCCAAAGGAAAACAGGCTGCCTAAGTATGGCTCCCAATCAGAGACAATAATTTACAGTTGTCCCTGATTGAGAGCCATACCAGGCCAAAAAATATATAAAATACACAAAAACATAGAAGAAGAAAAAAAAAAAGGACATAGAATGCCCACCTTGGCCTAACCCAACATAGAGAATAAAACGCCCTCTCTATGTCCAGGGCGTGACTCTGCCAGTGTTCTGCTGACCCTGTTCTGTATAGCCTGTCTCCTGCCTCTTCTTGAACGACAGGCAGACTCACTGACGTGTCTGTGTACTGGGAAAAACCTCTATTATAACAGCTAGCTATGGTTACCGTGTTATGAATAGGAAACGAGAGCAGGACCACCCATCTTGTATTTTGTTTTGGGTGGTGGGGAAGGGGTGCATGTTTCCTCCTCCTGTGGGTTTAGTTTAAAAGTCTATTATATGTTATTTGATGTTTTATAAACAGGCAGTTCAAACACGTCCTCTGGACCACTAACAGCACCGCTGTGTCCCAAATGGACCCCCTTAATTCTCTATATAGTGTACCATAAGGCTGTGGTTCAAAAGGAGTGCACTTTGTAAAGAATAGGGTGCCGTTTGGAAACGCCGTCCACGTTCTGTTTCTGTGTGTGTTGCTCTAACAACAGATAACATCGTGCCAGTCAGCCTCCCGCCCTGTTTACACCATCTGATGGTTTACATGGAAGAAGAAATAAAAACCTGTCTCTGTCTGGTCTGATCACAACTACAGAGCAGCACAAACCTCAGGCACTTCGCCCGCTGTGTGTGTGTGTGTGTGTGTGTGTGTGTGTGTGTGTGTGTGTGTGTGTGTGTGTGTGTGTGTGTGTGTGCGTGCGTGCGTGCGTGCGTGCGTGCGTGTGTGTGTGCGTGCGTGCGTCAGACTGTGGGTGGCATAATCACTTAATTACATAGGCTGGACGGTTGGTGAGAGATCACAGGGTCCGTTCTCCCAGTCCCATAAACACCCCTAGAGTGATGCCAGACCAACAGGGTCTGGACCTGGGGAGTGATGCCAAACCAACGGGGTCTGGACCTGGGGAGTGATGCCAAACCAACAGGGTCTGGACCTGGGGAGTGATGCCAAACCAACAGGGTCTGGACCTGGGGAGTGATGCCAAACCAACAGGGTCTGGACCTGGGGAGTGATGCCAGACCAACAGGGTCTGGACCTGGGGAGTGATGCCAAACCAACAGGGTCTGGACCTGGGGAGTGATGCCAAACCAACAGGGTCTGGACCTGGGGAGTGATGCCAGACCAACAGGGTCTGGACCTGGGGAGTGATGCCAGACCAACAGGGTCTGGACCCGGGGAGTGATGCCAAACCAACGGGGTCTGGACCTGGGGAGTGATGCCAAACCAACGGGGTCTGGACCTGGGGTGTGATGCCAAACCAACAGGGTCTGTTCTCCCATGGACCTGGGGAGTGATGCCAGACCAACAGGGTCTGGACCTGGGGAGTAATGCCAGACCAACAGGGTCTGGACCTGGGGAGTGATGCCAAACCAACAGGGTCTGTTCTCCCATGGACCTGGGGAGTGATGCCAAACCAACGGGGTCTGGACCTGGGGAGTGATGCCAAACCAACGGGGTCTGGACCTGGGGAGTGATGCCAGACCAACAGGGTCTGGACCTGGGGAGTGATGCCAAACCAACAGGGTCTGGACCTGGGGAGTGATGCCAAACCAACGGGGTCTGGACCTGGGGTGTGATGCCAAACCAACAGGGTCTGTACCTGGGGAGTGATGCCAAACCAACAGGGTCTGGACCTGGGGAGTGATGCCAAACCAACAGGGTCTGGACCTGGGGAGTGATGCCAGACCAACAGGGTTCCCCAAACCCATTACTCTGCTGCACCACCAGCCATCATAACACATTTTCCACTATACTGTGTTCCAAAGGATGGGACTAATATCGTCATACAATAAGTTTTGTAGTGCTTCCTACTGTATGTTGTTGCTGAAAGGAATATTTGTTTTTCCGCGGTGTGTAATGAGGAGCAATCAGATGCTGCACTTGACACATTTATGAAATTGCTTATCCCCAGTTACTAATAAGCCATTAAGAAAATGACAGTAAAAACGGTTAAATCCCCAAGTGGATTGATGAGGAATTGAAACAGTCTGTTTGTAGAGGGATGAGGCAAAAGAAATGGAAAATAGGTCTGGCTGCACAACCGATTGGCAAAAACGTAGTGCAGATTGAGAAATTGTGTCTAAACTGAATTAAAAAGAAGAAGAAACTACACTATGAAACCAAGATAAATGAAATAAAGAATTATAGTAAAAAGCTTTGGAGCACCTTCAATGACATTTTTGGGCAAAAAGGCAAACTCAGCTCCATCACTCATTGAATCAGATGGCTCATTCATCACAAAACCAGCTGATATTACCAACTACTTTAATGAATTTTTTTCCTTGGTAAGATTAGCGAACTTAGGGATGACATGCCAGCAACCAACGCTGACTCTACACATCCAAGTATAACTGACCAAATTATGAAAGACAAGCATTGTAATTTTTGAATTCTGTAAAGTGAGTGTGGAAGAGGTGAAAAAATTATTGCTGTCTATCAACAATGACAAGCCACCGGGGTCTGACAACTTGGATGGAAAACGAATGAGAAAAATAGCGGGTGATATTGACACTCCTATTTGCGATATCTTCAATTTAAGCCTACTAGAAAGTGTGTGCCCTCAGGCCTGGAATAGCAAAGCCCCCTTTACTGGCTAAAATAGCCTTCACTGTAACTAAGGGGCCTATCCCGAACCATCAAAACAAATCTTATTGGTCACTTACACATATTTAGCAGATGTTATTGAGGGTGTAGAGAAATGCTTGTGTTCCCAGCTCCAACAGTGCAGTAGTATATAACTAAATGCTTGTGTTTCTAGCTCCAACAGTGCAGTAATATCTAACTAAATGCTTGTGTTCCCAGCTCCAACAGTGCAGTAATATCTAACTAAATGCTTGTGTTCCCAGCTCCAACAGTAATATCTAACTAAATGCTTGTGTTCCCAGCTCCAACAGTAATATCTAACTAAATGCTTGTGTTCATAGCTCCAACAGTGCAGTAATATCTAACTAAATGCTTGTGTTCCCAGCTCCAACAGTGCAGTAATATCTAACTAAATGCTTGTGTTCCCAGCTCCAACAGTAATATCTAACTAAATGCTTGTGTTCCCAGCTCCAACAGTAATATCTAACTAAATGCTTGTGTTGCTAGCTCCAACAGTAGTATCTAACTAAATGCTTGTGTTCCTAGCTCCAACAGTGCAGTAATATCTAACTAAATGCTTGTGTTTCTAGCTCCAACAGTGCAGTAATATCTAACTAAATGCTTGTGTTCCCAGCTCCAACAGTAATATCTAACTAAATGCTTGTGTTCCCAG
Organism: Salmo salar; assembly: GCF_905237065.1. Taxonomy (NCBI): domain Eukaryota; kingdom Metazoa; phylum Chordata; class Actinopteri; order Salmoniformes; family Salmonidae; genus Salmo; species Salmo salar. Next base: position 56,713,246 of record NC_059462.1, read on the forward strand.
CTCCAACAGTAATATCTAACTAAATGCTTGTGTTCCTAGCTCCAACAGTAATATCTAACTAAATGCTTGTGTTCCTAGCTCCAACAGTGCAGTAATATCTAACTAAATGCTTGTGTTCCCAGCTCCAACAGTAATATCTAACTAAATGCTTGTGTTCCTAGCTCCAACAGTGCAGTAATATCTAACTAAATGCTTGTGTTTCTAGCTCCATCAGTGCAGTAATATCTAACTAAATGCTTGTGTTTCTAGCTCCAACAGTAATATCTAACTAAATGCTTGTGTTCCCAGCTCCAACAGTAATATCTAACTAAATGCTTGTGTTTCTAGCTCCAACAGTGCAGTAATATCTAACTAAATGCTTGTGTTCCCAGCTCCAACAGTGCAGTAATATCTAACTAAATGCTTGTGTTTCTAGCTCCAACAGTGCAGTAATATCTAACTAAATGCTTGTCTTCCCAGCTCCAACAGTGCAGTAATATCTAACTAAATGCTTGTGTTTCTGGCTCCAACAGTGCAGTAATATCTAACTAAATGCTTGTGTTTCTAGCTCCAACAGTAATATCTAACTAAATGCTTGTGTTCCCAGCTCCAACAGTGCAGTAATATCTAACTAAATGCTTGTGTTCCCAGCTCCAACAGTAATATCTAACTAAATGCTTGTGTTCCCAGCTCCAACAGTAATATCTAACTAAATGCTTGTGTTGCTAGCTCCAACAGTAGTATCTAACTAAATGCTTGTGTTCCTAGCTCCAACAGTGCAGTAATATCTAACTAAATGCTTGTGTTTCTAGCTCCAACAGTGCAGTAATATCTAACTAAATGCTTGTGTTCCCAGCTCCAACAGTAATATCTAACTAAATGCTTGTGTTCCCAGCTCCAACAGTAATATCTAACTAAATGCTTGTGTTCCTAGCTCCAACAGTAATATCTAACTAAATGCTTGTGTTCCTAGCTCCAACAGTGCAGTAATATCTAACTAAATGCTTGTGTTCCCAGCTCCAACAGTAATATCTAACTAAATGCTTGTGTTCCTAGCTCCAACAGTGCAGTAATATCTAACTAAATGCTTGTGTTTCTAGCTCCATCAGTGCAGTAATATCTAACTAAATGCTTGTGTTTCTAGCTCCAACAGTAATATCTAACTAAATGCTTGTGTTCCCAGCTCCAACAGTAATATCTAACTAAATGCTTGTGTTTCTAGCTCCAACAGTGCAGTAATATCTAACTAAATGCTTGTGTTCCCAGCTCCAACAGTGCAGTAATATCTAACTAAATGCTTGTGTTTCTAGCTCCAACAGTGCAGTAATATCTAACTAAATGCTTGTCTTCCCAGCTCCAACAGTGCAGTAATATCTAACTAAATGCTTGTGTTTCTGGCTCCAACAGTGCAGTAATATCTAACTAAATGCTTGTGTTTCTAGCTCCAACAGTAATATCTAACTAAATGCTTGTGTTTCTAGCTCCAACAGTAATATCTAACTAAATGCTTGTGTTCCTAGCTCCAACAGTAATATCTAACTAAATGCTTGTGTTCCCAGCTCCAACAGTAATATCTAACTAAATGCTTGTGTTCCCAGCTCCAACGGTGCAGTAATATCTAACTAAATGCTTGTGTTTCTAGCTCCAACAGTGCAGTAATATCTAACTAAATGCTTGTGTTCCCAGCTCCAACAGTAATATCTAACTAAATGCTTGTGTTCCCAGCTCCAACAGTACAGTAGTATCTAACTAAATGCTTGTGTTCCTAGCTCCAACAGTAATATCTAACTAAATGCTTGTGTTCCCAGCTCCAACAGTAATATCTAACTAAATGCTTGTGTTCCTAGCTCCAACAGTGCAGTAATATCTAACTAAATGCTTGTGTTTCTAGCTCCATCAGTGCAGTAATATCTAACTAAATGCTTGTGTTTCTAGCTCCAACAGTAATATCTAACTAAATGCTTGTGTTCCCAGCTCCAACAGTAATATCTAACTAAATGCTTGTGTTTCTAGCTCCAACAGTGCAGTAATATCTAACTAAATGCTTGTGTTCCCAGCTCCAACAGTGCAGTAATATCTAACTAAATGCTTGTGTTTCTAGCTCCAACAGTGCAGTAATATCTAACTAAATGCTTGTGTTCCCAGCTCCAACAGTGCAGTAATATCTAACTAAATGCTTGTGTTTCTGGCTCCAACAGTGCAGTAATATCTAACTAAATGCTTGTGTTTCTAGCTCCAACAGTAATATCTAACTAAATGCTTGTGTTTCTAGCTCCAACAGTAATATCTAACTAAATGCTTGTGTTCCTAGCTCCAACAGTAATATCTAACTAAATGCTTGTGTTCCCAGCTCCAACAGTAATATCTAACTAAATGCTTGTGTTCCTAGCTCCAACAGTAATATCTAACTAAATGCTTGTGTTCCCAGCTCCAACAGTGCAGTAATATCTAACTAAATGCTTGTGTTCCTAGCTCCAACAGTAATATCTAACTAAATGCTTGTGTTCCCAGCTCCAACAGTGCAGTAATATCTAACTAAATGCTTGTGTTCCTAGCTCCAACAGTAATATCTAACTAAATGCTTGTGTTCCCAGCTCCAAAAGTAATATCTAACTAAATGCTTGTGTTCCTAGCTCCAACAGTAATATCTAACTAAATGCTTGTGTTTCTAGCTCCAACAGTGCAGTAATATCTAACTAAATGCTTGTGTTCCCAGCTCCAACAGTAATATCTAACTAAATGCTTGTGTTCCCAGCTCCAACAGTGCAGTAATATCTAACTAAATGCTTGTGTTTCTAGCTCCAACAGTAATATCTAACTAAATGCTTGTGTTTCTAGCTCCAACAGTGCAGTAATATCTAACTAAATGATTGTGTTTCTAGCTCCAACAGTAATATCTAACTAAATGCTTGTGTTCCCAGCTCCAACAGTGCAGTAATATCTAACTAAATGCTTGTGTTCCCAGCTCCAACAGTAATATCTAACTAAATGCTTGTGTTCCTAGCTCCAACAGTAATATCTAACTAAATGCTTGTGTTTCTAGCTCCAACAGTGCAGTAATATCTAACTAAATGCTTGTGTTCCCAGCTCCAACAGTGCAGTAATATCTAACTAAATGCTTGTGTTTCTAGCTCCAACAGTGCAGTAATATCTAACTAAATGCTTGTGTTCCCAGCTCCAACAGTGCAGTAATATCTAACTAAATGCTTGTGTTCCTAGCTCCAACAGTAATATCTAACTAAATGCTTGTGTTCCCAGCTCCAACAGTGCAGTAATATCTAACTAAATGCTTGTGTTCCCAGCTCCAACAGTAATATCTAACTAAATGCTTGTGTTCCCAGCTCCAACAGGACAGTAATATCTAACTAAATGTGTGTGAAAGTTCAGCATTCAACACTAAGACATGGCAGCTCTGCTTGCAGCTCCTAAGACATGGCAGCTCTGCTTGCAGCTCCTAAGACATGGCAGCTCTGCTTGCAGCTCCTCAGACATGGCGGCTCTGCTTGTAGCTCCTCAGACATGGCAGCTCTGCTTGTAGCTCCTCAGACATGGCAGCTCTGCTTGTAGCTCCTCAGACATGGCAGCTCTGCTTGTAGCTCCTCAGACATGGCGGTTCTGCTTGTAGCTCCTCAGACATGGCGGCTCTGCTTGTAGCTCCTCAGACATGGCGGCTCTGCTTGTAGCTCCTCAGACATGGCAGCTCTGCTTGTAGCTCCTCAGACATGGCAGCTCTGCTTGTAGCTCCTCAGACATGGCAGCTCTGCTTGTAGCTCCTCAGACATGGCGGTTCTGCTTGTAGCTACTCAGACATGGCGGCTCTGCTTGTAGCTCCTCAGACATGGCGGCTCTGCTTGTAGCTCCTCAGACATGGCAGCTCTGCTTGTAGCTCCTCAGACATGGCAGCTCTGCTTGTAGCTCCTCAGACATGGCGGCTCTGCTTGCAGCTCCTAAGACATGGCAGCTCTGCTTGCAGCTCCTCAGACATGGCGGCTCTGCTTGTAGCTCCTCAGACATGGCAGCTCTGCTTGTAGCTCCTCAGACATGGCGGCTCTGCTTGTAGCTCCTAAGACATGGCGGCTCTGCTTGTAGCTCCTAAGACATGGCAGCTCTGCTTGTAGCTCCTAAGACATGGCGGCTCTGCTTGTAGCTCCTAAGACATGGCAGCTCTGCTTGTAGCTCCTAAGACATGGCAGCTCTGCTTGTAGCTCCTCAGACATGACAGACATGGCAGGCAGCTCTGCTTGTAGCTCCTCAGACATGGCGGCTCTGCTTGTAGCTCCTCAGACATGGCGGCTCTGCTTGTAGCTCCTCAGACATGGCAGCTCTGCTTGTAGCTCCTCAGACATGGCAGCTCTGCTTGTAGCTCCTCAGACATGGCGGCTCTGCTTGTAGCTCCTAAGACATGGCAGCTCTGCTTGTAGCTCCTAAGACATGGCGGCTCTGCTTGTAGCTCCTAAGACATGGCGGCTCTGCTTGTAGCTCCTAAGACATGGCAGCTCTGCTTGTAGCTCCTAAGACATGGCAACTCTGCTTGTAGCTCCTCAGACATGACAGACATGGCAGGCAGCTCTGCTTGTAGCTCCTCAGACATGGCGGCTCTGCTTGTAGCTCCTCAGACATGGCAGCTCTGCTTGTAGCTCCTCAGACATGGCGGCTCTGCTTGTAGCTCCTCAGACATGGCGGCTCTGCTTGTAGCTCCTAAGCAACTTTGCAGTATTTTGTTTTTGTGTTATTTCTTACAACTGGGCTCACAATTGGCCCATTGTCATCGGGGTTAGGGTTTGACTGGGGTAGGCCGTCATTTTAAATAAGAATTTGTTCTCAACTGGCTTGCCTAGTTAAATAAAGGTTAAACACAATTTCTTTACAAATATGGTCGGTATTTGATTGTGAGGTATTCTAGGTCGGGTGAACAAAAGGACTTGATTTCCTGTATGTTATCACAATCACACCACGAGTAGTTAATCGTTAAACACACCCCCTTTCTTCTTCCTGGAGTGTTCTTGATTCCTGTATAAAAAAAAGAAAAGAAATTGGGGCTAATAATGTAAGAAATTACACTAAAAACGAAATACTGCAAAGTTGCTTAGGAGCTACAAGCAGAGCCGCCATGTCTGAGGAGCTACAAGCAGAGCTGCCATGTCTGAGGAGCTACAAGCAGAGCTGCCATGTCTGAGGAGCTACAAGCAGAGCTGCCATGTCTGAGGAGCTACAAGCAGAGCCGCCATGTCTGAGGAGCTACAAGCAGAGCCGCCATGTCTGAGGAGCTACAAGCAGAGCCGCCATGTCTGAGGAGCTACAAGCAGAGCCGCCATGTCTGAGGAGCTACAAGCAGAGCCGCCATGTCTTAGGAGCTACAAGCAGAGCTGCCATGTCTTAGGAGCTACAAGCAGAGCCGCCATGTCTTAGGAGCTACAAGCAGAGCTGCCATGTCTGAGGAGCTACAAGCAGAGCTGCCATGTCTGAGGAGCTACAAGCAGAGCTGCCATGTCTGAGGAGCTACAAGCAGAGCTGCCATGTCTGAGGAGCTACAAGCAGAGCTGCCATGTCTGAGGAGCTACAAGCAGAGCTGCCATGTCTGAGGAGCTACAAGCAGAGCTGCCATGTCTGAGGAGCTACAAGCAGAGCCGCCATGTCTGAGGAGCTACAAGCAGAGCCGCCATGTCTGAGGAGCTACAAGCAGAGCCGCCATGTCTGAGGAGCTACAAGCAGAGCCGCCATGTCTGAGGAGCTACAAGCAGAGCTGCCTGCCATGTCTGTCATGTCTGAGGAGCTACAAGCAGAGCTGCCATGTCTTAGGAGCTACAAGCAGAGCTGCCATGTCTTAGGAGCTACAAGCAGAGCTGCCTGCCATGTCTGTCATGTCTGAGGAGCTACAAGCAGAGCTGCCTGCCATGTCTGTCATGTCTTAGGAGCTACAAGCAGAGCTGCCATGTCTGTCATGTCTGAGGAGCTGCAAGCAGAGCTGCCATGTCTTAGGAGCTGCAAGCAGAGCTGCCATGTCTGTCGGCGCCATCTTACATCCATGAAAAACAGCCCCAGTCCATTATTCCTCCTCCGCCAAACTTTACAGTTGGCACTATGCATTGAGGCAGGTAGCATTCTCCTGGCATCCGCCAAACCCAGATTTATCAGTCAGACTGCCAGATGAGGAATCGCGTTTCCACTGCTCCGGAGTCAAATTTCGGCGAGCTTTACACCACTCCAACCGACGCTTGGCATTGCTCATGGTGATCTTAGGCTTGTGTGCGGCTGCTCGGCCATGGAAACCCGTTTTATGAAGCTCCCGACGAACAGTTTTTGTGCTGACGTTGCTTCCAGAGGCAGTTTGGAACTCGGTAGTGACTCTTACAATCGAGGACAGACGATTTTCATGCACTACGTGCTTCAGCACTCAGCGGTCCCGTTCTGTGAGCTTGTGTGGCCTACCACTTCGCGGCTGAGCCGGTGTTGCTCCTTGACATTTCCACTTCACAGTAAAGGCAGTTGACCAGGGCAGCTCTGACCTGTAGGGGGCCATACTACTACAGACAATGTTTTTCTATGGAGATTGTATGGCTGTGTGCTTGATTTTGAAACACCTGTCAGCAATGGATGTGTCTGGAATAGCCAAATCCACTCATTTTGAAGGGCTGTCAACATACTTTAGTAATATATATATATATATATATATATATATATATATATATAGTGTTGTGTTATAGCTACTATTTTTATTATCATTGTTGTTTTCATAATTGTGTGTATTACTTTGTTACTATTGGCCATTAGGTGTATGTCGAGAGGAGTCCAAGCACTGCCTTGCACTTCTGGTGGAAAGGGAGGGTCCCCATGTTGTCGAGTTCACAGCGGTGGGTGAGCGGTCTTTGCGTTAGTGATGTACTGAAGCGCTCCGTGATACATCTCGTCCAGCACCTTAAGGGTACTGGTGGAACCTTGTATTTAAGGGTACTGGTGGAACCTTGTATTAAGGGTACTGGTGGAAGCTTGTATTAAGGGTACTGGTGGAACCTTGTATTAAGGGTGCTGGTGGAACCTTGTATTAAGGGTACTGGTGGAACCTTGTATTTAAGGGTACTGGTGGAACCTTGTATTAAGGGTACTGGTGGAACCTTGTATTAAGGGTACTGGTGGAACCTTGTATTTAAGGGTACTGGTGGAACCTTGTATTTAAGGGTACTGGTGGAACCTTGTATTAAGGGTACTGGTGGAAGCTTGTATTAAGGGTACTGGTGGAACCTTGTATTAAGGGTACTGGTGGAACCTTGTATTAAGGGTACTGTTGGAACCTTGTATTTAAGGGTACTGGTGGAACCTTGTATTAAGGGTACTGGTGGAACCTTGTATTAAGGGTGCTGGTGGAACCTTGTATTTAAGGGTACTGGTGGAACCTTGTATTTAAGGGTACTGGTGGAACCTTGTATTAAGGGTACTGGTGGAAGCTTGTATTAAGGGTACTGGTGGAACCTTGTATTAAGGGTACTGGTGGAACCTTGTATTTTAAGGGTACTGGTGGAACCTTGTATTAAGGGTACTGGTGGAACCTTGTATTAAGGGTACTGGTGGAACCTTGTATTTAAGGGTACTGGTGGAACCTTGTATTAAGGGTACTGGTGGAACCTTGTATTTTAAGGGTACTGGTGGAACCTTGTATTAAGGGTACTGGTGGAACCTTGTATTAAGGGTACTGGTGGAACCTTGTATGTAAATACCGGCACAGATTTTATGATTGTCACGGGTCTGGAGTATGTGTAATTTTAACTGACTTGTCCGGAAATGCCCGTAGGCTACGAATCCAAACATGACCGCTGCAGTTGAGAAGAGTGAGAGAGAGATTGTATCACTTTATGATGCTCTTGCTTTTTTCACCAGAGTGGAGCATGTTGTTGTTGTTGTTGTTGTTGTTGTTGTTGTTGGCCAATCAGAAGTCATCAAAGCGGCAACAGGCTAAATTAATGAAGCCTTTGTGTGGAGCGAATGCTAGGAGATACTTTTGGTCATGTAGTGTAATGTGGACACCCGCTCATCGAATATCTCATTCCATAATCATGGACATTAATATGGAGTTGGTTCCCCCCCTTTGCTGCTATAACAGCCTCCACTCTTCTGGGAAGTCATTAATATGGAGTTGGTCCCCCCTTTGCTGCTATAACAGCCTCCACTCTTCTGGGAAGTCATTAATATGGAGTTGGTTCCCCCCCTTTGCTGCTATAACAGCCTCCACTCTTCAGGGAAGTCATTAATATGGAGTTGGTCCCCCCCTTTGCTGCTATAACAGCCTCCACTCTTCTGGGAAGGCATTAATATGGAGTTGGTCCCCCCTTTGCTGCTATAACAGCCTCCACTCTTCTGGGAAGTCATTAATATGGAGTTGGTTCCCCCCCTTTGCTGCTATAACAGCCTCCACTCTTCTGGGAAGTCATTAATATGGAGTTGGTTCCCCCCCTTTGCTGCTATAACAGTTCCACTCTTCTGAGAAGGCATTAATATGGAGTTGGTCCCCCCTTTGCTGCTATAACAGCCTCCACTCTTCTGGGAAGTCATTAATATGGAGTTGGTTCCCCCCTTTGCTGCTATAACAGCCTCCACTCTTCAGGGAAGTCATTAATATGGAGTTGGTCCCCCCTTTGCTGCTATAACAGCCTCCACTCTTCTGGGAAGGCATTAATATGGAGTTGGTCCCCCCTTTGCTGCTATAACAGCCTCCACTCTTCTGGGAAGGCATTAATATGGAGTTGGTTCCCCCCCATTGCTGCTATAACAGCCTCCACTCTTCTGGGAAGTCATTAATATGGAGTTGGTCCCCCCCCTTTGCTGCTATAACAGCCTCCACTCTTCTGGGAAGGCATTAATATGGAGTTGGTCCCCCCTTTGCTGCTATAACAGCCTCCACTCTTCTGGGAAGTCATTAATATGGAGTTGGTTCCCCCCCTTTGCTGCTATAACAGCCTCCACTCTTCAGGGAAGTCATTAATATGGAGTTGGTCCCCCCCTTTGCTGCTATAACAGCCTCCACTCTTCTGGGAAGGCATTAATATGGAGTTGGTCCCCCCTTTGCTGCTATAACAGCCTCCACTCTTCTGGGAAGGCATTAATATGGAGTTGGTCCCCCCCTTTGCTGCTATAACAGCCTCCACTCTTCTGGGAAAGCATTAATATGGAGTTGGTCCCCCCTCCTTTGCTGCTATAACAGCCTCCACTCCTCTGGGAAGTCATTAATATGGAGTTGGTCCCCCCTTTGCTGCTATAACAGCCTCCACTATTCTGGGAAGGCTTTCCACTAGATGTTGGAACATTGCTGAGGGGACTTGCTTCCATTCAGCCATAAGTCCGTTAGAGTGAGGTCGGGCACTGACTTTGGGCGATTAGGCCTGGCTCGCAATCAGTGTTCCAATTCATCCCAAAGGTGTTCGACAGGGTTAAGGTTAGGGCTTTGTGCAGGCCAGTCAAGTTCTTCCACACAGATCTCAACATACCATTTCTGTATGGACCTCGCTTTGTGCACGGGGGCATTGTCATGCTGAAACAGGAAAGGGCCTTCCCCAAACTGTTAACCACAAAGTTGGAAGCACAGAATCATCTAGAACGTCATTGTATGCTGTAGCGTTAAGATTTCCCTTAACAGGAATTAAGGGGCCCGAACCATGAAAACCAGCCCCACACCATTATTCCTCCTCCACCAACCTTTACAGTTGGCACTATGCATTGGGGCAGGACATCGTTCTCCCGTTATCCGCCAAACCCAGATTCGTCCCTCGGACTGCCAGATGGTGAAGCGTGATTCATTACTCCAGAGAACCACTGGCTAGCTCAGCACACCTAACATGGACATCTCAGTATTGTCAGCTTGCTGTTAGCTAGCTTGCTATGCTAGCGTCACTAAATTGGCAGCAAGTTTGCTAGCGAGCTGTAAACCAACTAACCAATTCGTACACATTCGTCATTGCTACCAAAACACAAACGGAGAGTGAGTTAGCTATATCGACAATTACGTTTTTTTTTTTTTAGAGACGGAGTGTTTCTCCAGACAAAGGCGGAATAGACGGAGCTACTCTTAGTTGACTTGCTTACGTCAGTCAAAGACAAAATGAACAAACAGACGTGTTTACTCTGCTGAAGGTAGCTACCAGTCTAGCAGTGACTAGCATGGCATCGGGCCAAAGTGATTGGCAGTGTTGGCTAGCTTTACGATTTTAGTTGATGTCTTTCGGAGTTCAGGATAAGAGATAAAAGTACCACACAAGTTGGTCACATGACAATTCTGTTCCATTATTGTCACAGCAGGTGTCCTCTCTATTCCTGAAGACAGACAGACAGACAGACACACACACACGCACACACACACGCACACGCACACACACACGCACGCACACACACACACACATCTACACACACACGCACACATCTACACACACACATTACTATTTACCCACTCATTACCATACAGATGAAGAATGTCATCTGAAATTAATTAATTCAATTATAAATATATTAATAATAAATATGAAAATATATTTAGATTGAATCATCAACGGTGTGGCTCTTAGAGAGGGACAGACAGAGTCTCCTGCTCATTGTTATTCAGCTCAGCTCCACAGATGGGATACGTCCCAATTGGCACCCTATTCCCTATGGGGCCTGGTCAAAAGTAATGCACTATATGAGGAATAGGGTGCCATGGGCCCTGGTCAAAAGTAGTGCACTTTGTGAGGAATAGGGTGCCATTGGGGATGCAGCATAGAGATTGCTGTGGGACTTTGAGTTGACAGGCCGGCTCACATCAAGGCCAGGATGGAGATAGATAATGCTGTTTAAAGAAATGTGTGTGTGTGTGTGTGTGTGTGTGTGTGTGTGTGTGTGTGTGTGTGTGTGTGTGTGTGTGTGTGTGTGTGTGTGTGTGTGTGTGTGTGTGTGTGTGTGTGTGTGTGTGCGCATGTACGTGCATGTGTGTACGTTCGTGTCTGTCTGTATGTGCGTGTGCACGTGGGTGTGTGTTCGTGTATGTGTATGCATGCGTGTGTGTGTGTTTGTGTAGGTGTGTATGTGTGTGTGTGTGTGTGTGTGTGTGTGCATAAATGTGCACTTGGGTGTGTGCGTGCGTGTGTGTGTTTGTGTCCTCATGGGGGTGCGTGTACGTGTGTATATGTGCATGCGTGTGTGTGTTTGTGTCCTCATGGGTGTGTGTGTGTGTGTGTGTGTGTGTGTGTGTGTGTGTGTGTGTGTGTAGGGGGAGTCAGCCAACACTTATCAACATGCTGGGCGCCTCGTTGAATTTACCACGTTGGTTGGTGCTACACCTTCACAGAGGCAGGGAAACAACAGCTCAGCTATCAGCTATCATCAGCTATCAGCTATCAGCTATCATCAGCTATCAGCTATCAGCTATCATCAGCTATCAGCTATCAGCTATCATCAGTTATCAGCTATCAGCTATCATCAGCTCAAATCAAATCAAATCAAAATCAATCAAATGTATTTTTATATAGCCCTTCGTACATCAGCTGATATTCTCAAAGTGCTGTACAGAAACCCAGCCTAAAACCCCAAACAGCAAGCAAAGCATGTGAAAGAAGCACGGTGGCTAGGAAAAACTCCCTAGGAAAAACTCCCTAGAAAGGCCAAAAACCTAGGAAGAAACCTAGAGAGGAACCAGGCTATGAGGGGTGGCCAGTCCTCTTCTGGCTGTGCAGGGTGGATATTATAACAGAACATGGCTGATAGCTATCAGCTATCATCAGCTATCAGCTATCATCAGCTATCATCAGCTATCAGCTATCATCAGCTATCAGCTATCAGCTATCATCAGCTATCAGCTATCAGCTATCATCAGCTATCAGCTATCAGCTATCATCAGCTATCATCAGCTATCAGCTATCATCAGCTATCAGCTATCATCAGCTATCAGCTATCAGCTATCACCAGCTATCAGCTATCAGCTATCACCAGCTATCAGCTATCGGCTATCATCAGCTATCAGCCATCATCAGCTATCAGCTATCATCAGCTATCGGCTATCATCAGCTATCAGCTATCATCAGCTATCAGCTATCAGCTATCATCAGCTATCAGCTATCAGCTATCATCAGCTATCACCAGCTATCAGCTATCAGCTATCACCAGCTATCAGCTATCACCAGCTATCACCAGCTATCGGCTATCGGCTATCATCAGCTATCATCAGCTATCAGCTATCACCTATCACCAGCTATCAGCGATCAGCTATCATCAGCTATCAGCTATCAGCTATCAACTATCACCAGCTATCAGCTATCATCAGCTATCATCAGCTATCAGCTATCAGCTATCACCAGCTATCAGCTATCATCAGCTATCAGCTATCAGCTATCATCAGCTATCATCAGCTATCAGCTATCATCAGCTATCAGCTATCATCAGCTATCAGCTATATTCAGCTATCATCAGCTATCAGCTATCATCAGCTATCACCAGCTATCAGCTATCACCAGCTATCACCAGCTATCAGCTATCGGCTATCATCAGCTATCAGCTATCATCAGCTATCAGCTATCAGCTATCACCAGCTATCAGCTATCGGCTATCATCAGCTATCAGCTATCATCAGCTATCAGCTATCATCAGCTATCATCAGCTATCAGCTATCATCAGCTATCAGCTATCAACTATCAGCTATCAGCTATCATCAGCTATCAACTATCAGCTATCAGCTATCAGCTATCAGCTATCATCAGCTATCAGCTATCAGCTATCATCAGATATCAACTATCAGCTATCAGCTATCAGCTATCACCAGCTATCAGCTATCAGCTATCAGCTATCAGCTATCAGCTATCATCAGCTATCAGCTATCAGCTATCACACTCGCTAGTACTCCGTGTCTGTCTGCACGGCACACTAGTCCCTTGGCCCTTTTTACACTCGTACCTGTATACTGGTGGAGGCTCCTCGAGGAGGAAGTGGTGGACCATCCTCCTCAGTTAATTTTAAAAATAATTAAATATTGAAAAAGTTATCCTTTTTAGATAAAACTACACTAAATACATTCACGTCACCAAATCATTTGTTTAAAAAAGCAATCTGGTTTCAGAGCTGGTCATGGGTGCACCTCAGCCACGCTCAAGGTCCTAAACGACATCGTAACCGCCATCGATAAGAAACAATACTGTGCTGCCGTATTCATTGACCTGGCTGAGCCAAGGCTTTCGACTCTGTTAATCACCACATCCTCAGACTCAGTAGCCTTGGTTTCTCAAACGATTGCGTCGCCTGGTTCACCAACTACTTCTCTGACAGAGTTCAGTGTGTCAAATCGGAGGGCCTGTTGTCCGGACCTCTGGCAGTCTATATGGGGGTACCACAGGGTTCAATTCTTGGGCCGACTCTTTTCTCTGTATACATCAATGATGTCGCTCTTGCTGCTGGTGAATCTCTGATCCACCTCTACGCAGATGACACCATTCTGTATACTTCTGGCCCTTCTTTGGACACTGTGTTAAGAACCCTCCAGACGAGCTTCAATGCCATTCAACTCTCCTTCCGTGGTCTCCAACTGCTCCTAAACACAAGTAAAACTAAATGCATGCATGCTCTTCAACCATTCGCTGCCCACACCTGCCTGCCTGTCCAGCATCACTACTTTGGGCGGTTCTAACTTAGAATTTGTGGACAACTACAAATACCTAGGTGTCTGGTTAGACTGTAAACTCTCCTTCCAGACTCACATCAATCATCTCCAATCCAAAGTTAAATCTAGAATTGGCTTCCTATTTCGCAACAAAGCATCCTTCACTCATGCTGCCAAACAGACCCTCGTAAAATTGACCATCCTACTAATCCTCGACTTCGGCGATGTCATTTACAAAATAGCCTCCAACACCCTACTCAACAAACTGGATGCAGTCTATCACAGTGCCATCCGTTTTGTCACCAAAGCCCCATATACTACCCACCACTGCGACCTGTACGCTCTCGTTGGCTGGCCCTCGCTTCATAATCGTCGCCAAACACATTGGCTCCAGGTCATCTACAAGACCCTACTAGGTAAAGTCCCCCCCTTATCTCAGCTCACTGGTCACCATAGCAGCACCCACCTGTAGCACGCGCTCCAGCAGGTATATCTCACTGGTCACCCCTAAAGCCAACTCCTCCTTTGGCCGCCTCTCCTTCCAGTTCTCTGCTGCCAATGACTGGAACGAACTACAAAAATCTCTGAAACTGGAAACACTTATCTCCCTCACTAGCTTTAAGCACCAGCTGTCAGAGCAGCTCCCAGATCACTGCACCTGTACATAGCCCATCTATAATTTAGCCCAAACTACTACCTCTTCCCCTACTGTATTTATTTATTTTATTTATTTTGCTCCTTTGCACCATATTATTTATATTTTAACTTTGAACTTTCTTCAAACTACAAATCTACCATTCCAGTGTTTTACTTGCTATATTGTATTTACTTTGCCACCATGGACTTTTTATTGCCTTTACCTCCCTTATCTCACCTCATTTGCTCACATTGTATATAGTCTTATTTTTTTCTACTGTATTATTGATTGTACGTTGTTTTACTCCATGTGTAACTCTGTGTTGTTGTATGTTGTCAAACTGCTTTGCTTTATCTTGGCCAGGTCGCAATTGTAAATGAGAACTTGTTCTCAACTTGCCTACCTGGTTAAATAAAGGTGAAATAAAAAAATAATAATAATAAAATAAATAAAATATGAAATAACATATGAAATACATAACATATCAAATAAATTACATATCAAATAACATGTCAAATAAATAACATGTCAAATAAATATCATATCTAATACATAACATATCAAATACATACAGTGAGGGGAAAAAAGTATTTGATCCCCTGCTGATTTTGTAAGTTTGCCCACTGATAAAGAAAGGATCAGTCTATAATTTTAATGGTAGGTTTATTTGAACAGTGAGAGACAGAATAACAACAAAAAAATCCTGAAAAACGCATGTCAAAAATGTTATAAAATGATTTGCATTTTAATGAGGGAAATAAGTATTTGACCCCTCTGCAAAACATGACTTATGTAGTGAGCAGAAAATGATGTGCAACTAACAAACTGGAATGCTATCTGGTCCTAAACAGATAGTACACAGTGGCAGAATACCTGACCACTGTGACTGACCCAAAATGAAGAAAATCCTTTAACTATATACAGACTCAGTGAAACTGAGCTGCACTTCCTAACCTCCTTACTAATGTATGACCATACATTTTTTACATTTTACATTTTAGTCATTTAGCAGACGCTCTTATCCAGAGCGACTTACAGTAGTGAATGCATACATTTCATACAACTCATACATTTTTTTTTTTTTTCTCTGTGCTGGCCCCCCCCGTGGGAATCGAACCCACAACCCTGGTGTTGCAAACACCATGCTCTACCAACTGAGCTACAGGGAAGTATTAGGAGACACGTATTTCCCTCAGATTAGAAAGACCCACAAAGAATTCCAAAACGGAATCCAATTCTGATAAACTCCCATATCTACTTGGTGAAATACCACAGTGTTTCATCACAGCAGAAAGATTTGTGACCTGTTGCCACAAGAAAAGGGCAACCAGTGAAGGACAGGCAGCGTCGTCCGGGTTTGGCCGGTGCAGGCCGTCATTGTAAATAAGAATTTGTTCTTAACTGACTTGCCTAGTTAAATAAAGTTGAAATTAAATAAAAAATTAAACATATGTTTCCCATGGCAATAAAGCCCTTAGAGCGTTGGGCCAGTAAATGGAAGGTTTCTGGATCGAATCCCCAGCTGACATGGTAAACATTTGTCGTTCTGCCCCTGAGCAAGGCAGTTAACCCACTGTTCCCCGGGCGCCGAAGACGTGGATGTCGATTAAGGCAGCCCCCCCCCTCTCTGATTCAGAGGGGTTGGGTTAAATGGGGAACACACATTTCAATTCCCTTTCCTTTCCCTTAAATTGAATTGAATTGAAAATTGAGAGAGAGGAAGGGAGGGATGTGGTGCAGAGAGAGAGAGAAAGAAAGAGAAGGGAGGGATGTGGAGCAGAGAGAGAGAGAAAGAGAGGAAGGGAAGGAGGTGGGGCAGAGAGAGAGAGAGAGAGAAGAAGGGAGGGATGTGGAGCAGAGAGAGAAGCACCTGTTTAAGAGTAGAAGTGTAATGTGCTGAAGCAGAACAGTGAGTGTGTTTCCTCTGATGTGTTCTGGGGTTTGACAGAAAGAGAAAAGATGAGAAAACAAAGATCAAGGTGGAGGAGAGGGAGAGGAAGAGGAAGAGGAAGAGGAGAGGAGAGGAGAGGAGAGGAAGAGGAGAGGAGAGGGAAAGGGAGAGGAGGAGAGGGAGAGGGAGAGGAGAGGAGAGGAAGAGGAGAGGAGGAGAGGAAGAGGAGAGGAGAGGGAAAGGGAGAGGGAGAGGAGAGGAGAGGAAGTGGGATCCATTCCTATGTTGTTTTGTTTGCTGTTTATCTTTCACAACCCAGTGGGCAATCCCTGGTTCCCGCCCCTCTCCCCAGCCCTGCCCAGCCCCAAGCAGATGGGCCTTTCAGGGGGAGGAGAATCTCACTCAGCTAGGTCTGGAGGATTCCAGAGGATTTCCCAAACAGCAAAGACACTCTATCCACCCCTACTCTTTATTGGTATCCCCCCCCCTACCCTATACCCCTCACCCCTCACCCCTCCACCCCGTGCTAGCATTACCTACCAGAGGAGATTCAAACTCTATCCCTCTAGGGTTCTACCTTTCCCCCTCCAATCCCCTCCAATATTTTACCCTCCCAAAGCTGAAACCACGGGGTTTCTCGGGCCTACCCACACCCTCAAACCCTCCACCGTGGAGAACAGGCTGTGGGGGACTGGGAGCCAGCAGCATTTGTTTGGTTCAGACACTGTACACCAACAGGAAGAACCAGGAAGACAGAGGGAGAGACCAGAACACACAGGGGACCCTCCCCCTGGTGAAATATTCAAATTACACACAGTGAGAAGCTAATCTTCCTGACAATGAAAGCAGATGCAGATGTTTCTGTGAAAATACTTTTTGAGTTTTAGCACAAAAACATAATGATCAGTTGAAAAGTGGTACATTGTGAAATTTCTCTTACTGTGGCCATGCAGGTTCATATACAATTTTCTGTAAACACTAGACAAGCATAAAACACTTTATTGAACGGTAGGGAAGATCCAACAGTTCTATAGTCCTGGCTGCAGGTTCAGAGTGTTGATATGGACAGTTCTATAGTCCTGGCTGCAGGTTCAGAGTGTTGAAATGGACAGTTCTATAGTCCTGGTTCAGAGTGTTGATATGGACAGTTCTATAGTCCTGGCTGCAGGTTCAGAGTGTTGAAATGGACAGTTCTATAGTCCAGGTTCAGAGTGTTGATATGAACAGTTCTATAGTCCTGGTTCAGAGTGTTGAAATGGACAGTTCTATAGTCCAGGTTCAGAGTGTTGATATGGACAGTTCTATAGTCCAGGTTCAGAGTGTTGAAATGAACAGTTCTATAGTCCTGGTTCAGAGTGTTGATATGGACAGTTCTATAGTCCTGGTTCAGAGTGTTGATATGGACAGTTCTATAGTCCTGGTTCAGAGTGTTGATATGGACAGTTCTATAGTCCTGGTTCAGAGTGTTGATATGGACAGTTCTATAGTCCAGATTCAGAGTGTTGATATGGACAGTTCTGTAGTCCTGGTTCAGAGTGTTGAAATGGACAGTTCTATAGTCCAGGTTCAGAGTGTTGATATGGACAGTTCTATAGTCCAGGTTCAGAGTGTTGATATGGACAGTTCTATAGTCCTGGCTGCAGGTTCAGAGTGTTGATATGGACAGTTCTATAGTCCAGGTTCAGAGTGTTGAAATGGACAGTTCTATAGTCCAGGTTCAGAGTGTTGAAATGGACAGTTCTATAGTCCAGGTTCAGAGTGTTGAAATGGACAGTTCTGTAGTCCTGGTTCAGAGTGTTGATATGGACAGTTCTATAGTCCAGGTTCAGAGTGTTGAAATGGACAGTTCTATAGTCCTGGTTCAGAGTGTTGATATGGACAGTTCTATAGTCCTGGTTCAGAGCGTTGAAATGGACAGTTCTATAGTCCAGGTTCAGAGTGTTGATATGGACAGTTCTATAGTCCAGGTTCAGAGTGTTGAAATGGACAGTTCTGTAGTCCAGGTTCAGAGTGTTGATATGGACAGTTCTATAGTCCTGGTTCAGAGTGTTGATATGGACAGTTCTATAGTCCTGGTTCAGAGTGTTGATATGGACAGTTCTATAGTCCTGGTTCAGAGTGTTGATATGGACAGTTCTATAGTCCAGATTCAGAGTGTTGATATGGACAGTTCTGTAGTCCTGGTTCAGAGTGTTGAAATGGACAGTTCTATAGTCCAGGTTCAGAGTGTTGATATGGACAGTTCTATAGTCCAGGTTCAGAGTGTTGATATGGACAGTTCTATAGTCCTGGCTGCAGGTTCAGAGTGTTGATATGGACAGTTCTATAGTCCAGGTTCAGAGTGTTGAAATGGACAGTTCTATAGTCCAGGTTCAGAGTGTTGAAATGGACAGTTCTATAGTCCAGGTTCAGAGTGTTGAAATGGACAGTTCTATAGTCCAGGTTCAGAGTGTTGAAATGGACAGTTCTATAGTCCTGGTTCAGAGTGTTGAAATGGACAGTTCTATAGTCCAGGTTCAGAGTGTTGAAATGGACAGTTCTATAGTCCTGTTGATATGCAGTAATGCATCATGTTCTTTGGATCAGCAACACTGAGTTTAGCTGTCTGTCTGTCTCTTATCTATACATTGTCTACACCTGGCATTCATTTACATTTTAGTTTGTATTTAACTAGGCAATTGAGTTAAGAACAAATTCTTATTTACAATGACGGCCTACACCGGGCCAACGCTGGGGCCAATTGTCTGCCGCCCTATGGGACTCCCAATCTCTGCCTCTTATGATACAGCCTGGAATCGAACCAGGGTCTGTAGTTATTTCTCTAGCACTGAGATGCAGTGCCTTAGACCGCTGCGCCACTCAGCGAGGCAGGCTGCTCAGACAGTATGAACAGAATATAAACACAAAAGGTTTGTGCAGCAGTAGTTGTACAGGTTGACCGTTAACTAGAAAACACTATATACAATTTCCGTCGGAAGTTTACATACACTTAGGTTGGAATCATTAAAACTCGTTTTTCAACCACTCCACAAATTTCTTGTTAACAAACTATAGTTTTGGCAAGTCGGTTAGGACATCTACTTTGTGCATGACACAAGTAATTTTTTCCAACAATTGTTTACAGACAGATTATTTCACTTATAACTCACTGTATCACAATTCCAGTGGGTCAGAAGTTTACATAAACTTAGTTGACTGTGCCTTTAAACCGCTTGGAAAATTCCAGAAAATGATGTCATAGCTTTAGAAGCTTCTGATAGGCTAATTGACATCATTTGAGTCAATTGGAGGTGTACCTGTGGATGTATTTCAAGACCGACCTTCAAACTCAATGCCTCTTTGCTTGACATCATGGGAAAATCAAAATAAATAAGCCAAGACATCAAAAAACAAATTGCAGACCTCCACAAGTCTGGTTCATCCTTGGGAGCAATTTCCAAACGCCTGAATGTACCACGGTCATCTGTACAAACAATAGTACGCATGTATAAACACCATGGGACCAGGCAGCCGTCATACCGCTCAGGAAGGAGACGCGTTCTGTCTCCTAGAGATGAATGTTCTTTGGTACGAAAAGTGCAAATCAATCCCAGAACAACAGCAAAGGACCTTGTGAAGATGCTGGAGGAAACAGGTACAAAAGTATCTATATCCACAGTAAAATGAGTCCTATATCGACATAACCTGAAAGGCCGCTCAGCAAGGAAGAAGCCACTGCTCCAAAACCGCTTTTAAAAAGTCAGACTACGGTTTGCAACTGCACATGGGGACAAAGATTGTACTTTTTGGAGAAATGTCCTCTGGTCTGATGAAACAAAAATAGAACTGTTTGGCCGTAATGACCATCGTTATGTTTGGAGGAAAAAGGGGGAGGCTTGCAAGCCGAAGAACACCATCCCAACCGTGAAGCATGGGGGTGGCAGCATCATGTTGTGGGGGTGCTTTGCAGCACAAAATAAATGGCCTCATGAGGAGGGAAAATTATGTGGATATATTGAAGCAACATTCAGTTAACCTGTTGGGGATAGGGGGCAGTATTTACACGGCCGGATAAAAAAACGTACCCGATTTAATCTGGTTACTACTCCTGCCCAGTAACTAGAATATGCATATAATTATTGGCTTTGGATTGAAAATACCCTAAAGTTTTTAAAACTGTTTGAATGGTGTCTGTGAGTATAACAGAACTCATATGGCAGGCAAAAATCTGAGAAGATTCCATACAGGAAGTGACCTGTCTGACAAGTTCTTGTTCATCTTGGCTCTTTTTATTGAAGTCTGAGGATCTTTGCTGTAACGTGACACTTCCTACGGCTCCCATAGGCTCTCAGAACCCAGGAAAAAGCTGAATGATATCGAGGCAGCCCCAGGCTGAAACACATTATCGCCTTTGGTAAGTGGCCGATCAGAGGACAATGGGCTTAGGCGCGTGCACGAGTCGACCCCATGCTTTATTTTCTTTCGTCTTTTTACCTAAACGCAGATTCCCGGTCGGAATATTATCGCTTTTTTACGAGAAAAATGGCATAAAAATTTATTTTAAACAGCGGTTGACATGCTACGAAGTACGGTAATGGAATATTTAGAATTTTTTTGTCACGAAATGCGTCGTGCTCGTCACCCTTTACCATTCGGATAGTGTCTTGAACGCACGAACAAAACGCCGCTGTTTGGATATAACTATGGATTATTTTGAACCACACCAACATTTGTTATTGAAGTAGAAGTCCTGGGAGTGCATTCTGACGAAGAACACCAAAGGTAATAACATTTTTCTTATAGTAAATCTGACTTTGGTGAGTGCTAAACTTGCTGGGTGTCTAAATAGCTAGCCCTGTGATGCCGGGCTATCTACTGAGAATATTGCAAAATGTGCTTTCCCCGAAAAGCTATTTTAAAATCGGACATATCGAGTGCATAGAGGAGTTCTGTATCTATAATTCTTAAAATAATTGTTATGTTTTTTGTGAACGTTTATCATGAGTAATTTAGTACATTTTTTTGTAAATTCACCGGAAGTTTGCGGGGGGTATGCTAGTTCTGAACGTCACATGCTAATGTAAAAAGCTGGTTTTTGATATAAATATGAACTTCATTGAACAAAACATGCATGTATTGTATAACATAATGTCCTAGGTGTGTCATCTGATGAAGATCATCAAAGGTTAGTGCTGCATTTAGCTGTGGTTTGGATTTATGTGACATTATATGCTAGCTTGAAAAATGGGTGTCTGATTATTTCTGGCTGGGTACTCTGCTGACATAATCTAATGTTTTGCTTTCGTTGTAAAGCCTTTTTGAAATCGGACAGTGTGGTTAGATTAACGAGAGTCTTGTCTTTAAAATGGTGTAAAATAGTCATATGTTTGAGAAATTGAAGTAATAGCATTTCTAAGGTATTTGAATAACGCGCCACGGGATTCCACTGGCTGTTACGTAGGTGGGACGATTTCGTCCCGCCGACCCTAGAGAGGTTAAAGCTTGGTCGCAAATGGTGTATGTAAACTTCAGACTTCAACTGTATGTACATAGGACAGCAGTCTGTGAGGTGCAGGGTTGAGTAACCAGGTGGTAGCTGGCTAGTGACAGTGACTAAGTTCAGGGAAGTTGGAAATGGAATGTGGCATCATCACATTAGGCTGAGGAGAACAGGCTGATCATCCATACTGATAAACATTAGGCTGAGGAGAACAGGCTGATCATCCATACTGATAAACATTAGGCTGAGGAGAACAGGCTGATCATCCATACTGATAAACATTAGGCTGAGGAGAACAGGCTGATCATCCATACTGATAAACATTAGGCTGAGGAGAACAGGCTGATCATCCATACTGATAAACATTAGGCTGAGGAGAACAGGCTGATCATCCATACTGATAAACATTAGGCTGAGGAGAACAGGCTGATCATCCATACTGATAAACATTAGGCTGAGGAGGACAGGCTGGCTGGGGGGAACAGGCTGGGGAGGACAGGCTGGCTGAGGAGGACAGGCTGGCTGGGGAGGACAGGCTGGGGAGGACAGGCTGGCTGGGGAGGACAGGCTGGCTGAGGAGGACAGGCTGGCTGGGGAGGACAGGCTGGGGAGGACAGGCTGGCTGGGGAGGACAGGCTGGCTGGGGAGGACAGGCTGGCTGGGGAGGACAGGCTGGCTGGGGAGGACAGGCTGGCTGAGGAGGACAGGCTGGGGAGGACAGGCTGGCTGGGGAGGACAGGCTGGGGAGGACAGGCTGTCTGGGGAGGACAGGCTGGGGAGGACAGGCTGGCTGGGGAGGACAGGCTGGGGAGGACAGGCTGGCTGGGGAGGACAGGCTGGGGAGGACAGGCTGGCTGGGGAGGACAGGCTGGCTGGGGAGGACAGGCTGGGGAGGACAGGCTGTCTGGGGAGGACAGGCTGGGGAGGACAGGCTGGCTGGGGAGGACAGGCTGTCTGGGGAGGACAGGCTGGCTGGGGAGGACAGGCTGTCTGGGGAGGACAGGCTGGCTGGGGGAGGACAGGCTGTCTGGGGAGGACAGGCTGGGGAGGACAGGCTGGCTGGGGAGGACAGGCTGGGGAGGACAGGCTGGGGAGGACAGGCTGGCTGGGGAGGACAGGCTGTCTGGGGAGGACAGGCTGGGGAGGACAGGCTGGCTGGGGAGGACAGGCTGGGGAGGACAGGCTGGGGAGGACAGGCTGGGGAGGACAGGCTGGCTGGGGAGGACAGGCTGGGGAGGACAGGCTGGGGAGGACAGGCTGGCTGGGGAGGACAGGCTGTCTGGGGAGGACAGGCTGGCTGGGGAGGACAGGCTGTCTGGGGAGGACAGGCTGGCTGGGGAGGACAGGCTGGCTGGGGAGGACAGGCTGGCTGGGGAGGACAGGCTGGGGAGGACAGGCTGGCTGGGGAGGACAGGCTGGGGAGGACAGGCTGTCTGGGGAGGACAGGCTGGCTGGGGAGGACAGGCTGGCTGGGGAGGACAGGCTGGCTGGGGAGGACAGGCTGGGGAGGACAGGCTGTCTGGGGAGGACAGGCTGTCTGGGGAGGACAGGCTGGCTGGGGAGGACAGGCTGGCTGGGGAGGACAGGCTGGCTGGGGAGGACAGGCTGGGGAGGACAGGCTGTCTGGGGAGGACAGGCTGGCTGGGGAGGACAGGCTGGCTGGGGAGGACAGGCTGGCTGGGGAGGACAGGCTGGCTGGGGAGGACAGGCTGGGGAGGACAGGCTGGCTGGGGAGGACAGGCTGGCTGGGGACAGAGCCTGGTGAAAATCCACACTGTTTAAAACCCTTTAGAGTCAGTTTGAAAGTAGCTAATGGAAGGTCATGACAAGGTATAAATACTGTCCATCTCAGCTTTATCTACTTTACACCTAATGTATTTCTCCACCTGATGTATTTCTCCACCTAATGTATTTCTACACCTAATGTATTTCTACACCTGATTTATTTCTACACCTGATTTATTTCTACACCTAATGTATTTCTACACCTAATGTATTTCTACACCTAATGTATTTCTACACCTGATTTATTTCTACACCTAATGTATTTCTACACCTGATTTATTTCTACACCTGATTTATTTCTACACCTAATGTATTTCTACACCTAATGTATTTCTACACCTAATGTATTTCTTCACCTAATGTATTTCTACACCTGATGTATTTCTACACCTAATGTATTTCTACACCTAATGTATTTCTACACCTAATGTATTTCTACACCTGATGTATTTCTACACCTGATGTATTTCTCCACCTAATGTATTTCTCCACCTAATGTATTTCTACACCTAATGTATTTCTACACCTAATGTATTTCTACACCTAATGTATTTCTACACCTAATTGGTTTATTGTAGTCGTTCATTCGATTTTTTTTGCTGCCAGGCAGAGTTACTACAATGATTATCTTCACTAGCCCCTATTAGGAAAGGCTAATGATTTGGATCCCACAATGTGAGTCTCATTTTGAAGAAAATCCCTAGTAATCCCATCAAAACAGACAGAGGCACAAAGTCGGTTTAGCAGAGCCAGCCAAGGAGATTACAAATCATTCCAGGGTTCAGGAGTAGGAGAGGAGGGAGAGGAGGGAGAGGAGGAGGAGGAGGAGGAGGAACACTGGACAAAGGGCCAGGCTGGGAAGGACAGGACAGTGGAGAGAGGCGAGAGGGGGAAATGGGCGAGGTGGAAATGGGCGAGGTGGGAAGAGGAGAGAGGAGAGAAGAGAGGAGAGGAGAGAGGGGGAGAGGTGAGAGGAGAGAGAGGCGAGAGGGAGAGGGGGAGAGGAGAGAGGAGAGAAGAGAGGGGGAGAGGAGAGAGGGAGAGGAGAGAGCAGGAGAGGTGAGAGGAGAGGAGGGAGAGGAGAGAGAGGAGAGAGGGGATAGGAAAGATATATTGCCATTGATGTTCAAGCAATATACATTTTACCTTGTCTTGGAGGTCCTCAAAACATTTAAAAAAAGTTATATTTAAGTTTTACCTAATATTTTCAGCATGTGAAGTTCCAGCTCTTTCAAGCAGATTAGAATACAGTCCCATTGTGTCTCTCTCCAGATTCAATGGCATTTTCCATTTGAGGACTGCAGTGTAGATCCTACTACAAGGTGACATAGAAACACATGACATTTAAACAGTATTTAATCGTACAAACACAATCATATTGTTACCATTTACATATATTGACACTCTGCACATGAGGAGTTTGAACCTGCAACGTTTGGTTCCCAAGCCAGGTGTGTATCTTCTGCACCACCAGGGAAGCCTTTACGTTATGGACCCAGTAGGCCCTTACGTCATGGACCCAGTAGGCCCTTACATCATGGACCCAGTAGGCTATTACATCATGGACCCAGTAGGCTCTTACATCATGGACCCAGTAGGCTCTTACATCATGGACCCAGTAGGCTCTTACATCATGGACCCAGTAGGCCCTTACATCATGGACCCAGTAGGCTCTTACATCACGGACCCAGAAGGCTCTTACATCATGGACCCAGTAGGTTCTTACATCATCATGGACCCAGTAGGCTCTTACATCATGGACCCAGTAGGCTCTTACATCATCATGGACCCAGTAGGCTCTTACATCATGGACCCAGTAGGCTCTTACATCATGGACCCAGTAGGCTCTTACATCATGGACCCAGTAGGCTCTTACATCATGGACCCAGTAGGCTCTTACATCATGGACCCAGTAGGCTCTTACATCATGGACCCAGTAGGCTCTTACATCATCATGGACCCAGTAGGCTCTTACATCATGGACCCAGTAGGCTCTTACATCATGGACCCAGTAGGCTCTTACATCATGGACCCAGTAGGTTCTTACATCATGGACCCAGTAGGCTCTTACATCATGGACCCAGTAGGCTCTTACATCATGGACCCAGTAGGCTCTTACATCATGGACCCAGTAGGCTATTACATCATCATGGACCCAGTAGGCTCTTACATCATGGACCCAGTAGGCTATTACATCATCATGGACCCAGTAGGCTCTTACATCATGGACCCAGTAGGCTATTACATCATCATGGACCCAGTAGGCTCTTACATCATGGACCCAGTAGGCTATTACATCATCATGGACCCAGTAGGCTCTTACATCATGGACCCAGTAGGCTCTTACATCATGGACCCAGTAGGCTCTTACATCATGGACCCAGTAGGCTCTTACATCATGGACCCAGTAGGCTATTACATCATCATGGACCCAGTAGGCAGCATATAAAGAGGATGGGTGAAGTGATGCTGAATGTCCCAGTTACCAGTATTTCCCTGGGGTTAGTTATGTCTAAGAAGGTTAAAAAGGAAGCGTGGAATCCCCGATTGAGCATACTGCCAAGGCCATATACTGAACATGACTATGAAGGATAAAGACCTTTGGGATCCAAACGCTGCAGGTTTCACACCCCACATGTAGGATGTCAGTACATCAAATCAAGCTTTATTTACTGTATGAAGCACATTTCTGGTATGGAATGCAACGCAATGTATTTTACAGGAATTTTTTTTTATAAATACATGAAAATAAAAACTGAAATATTTACAACACAACAAACATAAGAAAAAAAACCAAGGTTTTTGGCAGGCTGTTCCAGAGGCTGGGGGCATAATAACTAAAGGCTGCTCTCTCCATGCCTCTTGGTCCTAGGCTTTGGGATAGTTAAAAGGCTGCTCTCTCCATGCCTCTTGGTCCTGGTAAAAACTGCTCTCTCCATGCCTCTTGGTCTGGGCTTTGGGATAGTAGGTTCTCTCCATGCCTCTTGGTCCTGGGCTTTGGGATAGTTAAAAGGCCAGTACCAGAGGACTTACATTTACATTTTAGTCATTTAGCAGACACTCTTATCCAGAGCAACTTACAGTAGTGAATGCATACATTTCATTATTTTTTTTCTCTCCGTACTGGCCCCCCGTGGGAATCGAACCCACAACCCTGGCGTTGCAAACACCATGCTCTACCAACTGAGCATGGTGTTTGAGGGACCTATTGGGTACAGTACTTAAAAGCATATCTGATATGTATTGGGGTGAACAGTTGTGGATTGATTTAAAAACCAATAGAAGAATCTTAAAATTAATTATAAAATTCACAAGCAGCCAGTGTTTTTTTTATTTAACCAGGCAAGTCAGTTAAGAACAAATTCTTATTTATAATGACAGCCTACCGGGGAACAGTGGGTTAACTTCCTTGTTCAGGGGCAGAACAACAGATTTTTAACTTGTCAGCTCTGGGATTTGATCTAGAAACTTTTGGTTACTAGTCCAACGCTCCAACCACTAGGCTACAAGGGCCCTGGGCAATAGTAGTGCACTATATTTACAAGGGCCCTGGGCAATAGTAGTGCACTATATTTCACAAAGCAGTCACTGTCTTCTCTTTTCACAGATATATATATATATATATGACTGGGATAATTGACTCAATATACTAATCTGATTTTAACATTACCAGACTGTGATCTGCTTCAAGGAAAGCAACGTCAAGGCTGTTATTGTGATCAAGGTTAGTATAGTGTAGATCTCGTAATGTTTCAGAGGTCAAGCATAAGGTCTGCTATCATTCTTGGTAGGTCAGCCAGCCAGTCAGCCAGCCAGCCAGTCGGCCCCAGTCAGCCAGCCAGCCAGTCGGCCCCAGTCAGCCAGTCGGCCCCAGTCGGCCAGTCGGCCCCAGTCGGCCCCAGTCAGCCAGTCGGCCCCAGTCAGCCAGTCAGCCAGTCGGCCCCAGTAAGCCAGTCGGCCCCAGTCGTCGGCCCCAGTCAGCCAGTCGGCCCCAGTCAGCCAGTCAGCCAGTCGGCCCCAGTCAGTCAGTCAGCCAGTCGGCCCCAGTCAGTCAGTCAGCCAGTTGGCCCCAGTCAGCCAGTCGGCCCCAGTCAGTCAGTCAGCCAGTCGGCCCCAGTCAGTCAGTCCCGTAAGGGGACCCACATAGTTGAGGTGAACTCTGCCTCTCTGGAGGATGATCGGAGACCCTGACCAGGGTTTAAAGACATTCCTTGGAGGTTTGTGCAAAACCCCAGAATTGTGAAAATGCTTCTCCGGGGCGACTGTGGCGTTGTCTTGCTGTCATTGAAACCCCCAGACTGGCTTAATTTCACAATCCTTAACTTTATCCACATTTTGTTGTTTTACAGTCTGAATTTTTAAATATATTAAATTAAGACTTTGTGTCACCGATCTACACACAATACTCAATAATGTCAAAGTGGAATTTTGTTTGTATAAAATGTTCTCAATTAATAAAATAAAAATGAAAAGCTGAAATGTCTTGAGTCAATAAGTATCGTGGCAAGCCTAAATAAATTCAAGAGTAGAAATGTCCTTAACAAATCACATAATAAGTTGCATGGACTCATTCTGTTTCAACAATAGTGTTTAACATGAGTTTTGAATGACTACCCATTTCTGTACCCCACACACATACAATTATCTGTCCGTTCCCTCAGTCGAGCAGTGAATTTCATGCACAGATTCAACCACAAACACCTGGAAGGTTTTTCAATGCTTCGCAAAGAAGGGCACCTATTGGTAGATGGGTAAAAAAATAAAAAGCAGACCTTGAATATCCCTTTGAGCACGGTGAAGTTATTAATTAGGCTTTGAATGGTGTATCAATACACCCAGTCACTACAAAGATACAGACGTCCTTCCTAACTCAGTTGCAGGAGAGGAAGGAAACTGCTCAGGGATTTTCACCATGAGGCCAATTGTAATTTTTAAACAGTTACAGAGTTCAACAACATTGTAATCGCTGCCAAAGCTGTTTCTAACATGTATTGTCTCAGGGGGTGAATACTTATCTAATCGAGAGATATTAGTGTTTTATCTTCCATAAAATGTTCATAGATATTAGAATTTGTCCTCCACTTTGACTTTACAGAGTATTTAATCCATTTTTATCCCACTTTGTAAAACAACAAAATGTGGAAAAAGTAAAGTGGTGTAAATAGATTCTGAAGGCTTTCTACGTATGGAAGCCAAGTCACAAGACTGTATTATTTACTATGGCAGCCAAGTCACAAGACTGTATTATTTACTATGGAAGCCAAGTCACAAGACTGTATTATTTACTATGGAAGCCAAGTCACAAGACTGTATTATTTACTATGGAAGCCAAGTCACAAGACTGTATTATTTACTATGGCAGGCAGGTCACAAGAATGTATTATTTACTATGGCAGCCAAGTCACAAGACTGTATTATTTACTATGGCAGCCAAGTCACAAGACTGTATTATTTACTATGGCAGCCAAGTCACAAGACTGTATTATTTACTATGGCAGCCAAGTCACAAGACTGTATTATTTACTATGGCAGCCAAGTCACAAGACTGTATTATTTACTATGGCAGCCAAGTCACAAGACTGTATTATTTACTATGGCAGCCAGGTCACAAGAGACTGTATTATTTACTATGGCAGCCAAGTCACAAGACTGTATTATTTACTATGGAAGCCAAGTCACAAGACTGTATTATTTACTATGGCAGCCAAGTCACAAGACTGTATTATTTACTATGGCAGCCAAGTCACAAGACTGTATTATTTACTATGGCAGCCAAGTCACAAGACTGTATTATTTACTATGGCAGCCAGGTCACAAGACAATGACTGTATTATTTACTATGGCAGCCAAGTCACAAGACAATGACTGTATTATTTACTATGGCAGCCAAGTCACAAGACGCTGACTGCATTGTTTATTATACTCTCAAATCTTATAAACTCTGCCTCCTTATTGGTTAAAGGGAATGTGAGCCCCTTCCTCGTTGGTTAAAGGGAATGTGAGCCCCCTCCTCATTGGTTAAAGGGAATGTGAGCCCCCTCCTCAGCCATAGCATGGCTACAGGGTCATCAGAGAGTTCAGAGCAGAGCACACATAGACCTTTGTCTTAGGAGAACATATCAAGACTTTGTTACTCTGAAAGTCTAATCCCTCCTGCACACAGTCTTTAAAACCTCTTAGGACCCCTTAACGCGCGAATCCCTTTAGCGGGATCGATTTGACAACAGCCAGTGAAATAGCAGGGCGCCAAATTCAAAACAACAAAAATCTCATAATTAAAATTTCTCAAACATACAAGTATTATACACCATTTTAAAGATAAGATTCTCTTTAACTTCTCTAGGGCCAGTGGGACGATTTCGTCCCACCTACGTAACAGCCAGTGGAATCCCGTGGCGCGTTATTCAAATACCTTAGAAATGCTATTACTTCAATTTCTCAAACATATGACTATTTTACACCATTTTAAAGACAAGACTCTCGTTAATCTAACCACACTGTCCGATTTCAAAAAGGCTTTACAGCGAAAGCAAAACATTAGATTATGTCAGCAGAGTACCAAGCCAGAAATAATCAGACACCCATTTTTCAAGCTAGCATATAATGTCACAAAAACCCAGAAGACAGCTAAATGCAGCACTAACCTTTGATGATCTTCATCAGATGACACACCTAGGACATTATGTTATACAATACATGCATGTTTTGTTCAATCACGTTCATATTTATATAAAAAAACAGCTTTTTACATTAGCATGTGACGTTCAGAACTAGCATACCCCCCCGCAAACTTCCGGGGAATTTGCTAACAATTTACTAAATTACTCACGATAAACGTTCACAAAAAGCATAACAATTATTTTAAGAATTATAGATACAGAACTCCTCTATGCACTCGATATGTCCGATTTTAAAATAGCTTTTTGGTGAAAGCACATTTTGCAATATTGTAAGTACATAGCCCAGGCATCACGGGCTAGCTATTTAGACACCCGGCAAGTTTAGCACTCACCAATATCAGATTTACTATTATAAAAGTTTGATTACCTTTTGTTGTCTTCGTCAGAATGCACTCCCAGGACTGCTACTTCAATAACAAATGTTGGTTTGGTCCAAAATAATCCATCATTATATCCGAATAGCTGCGTTTTGTTCGTGCGTCCCAGACACTATCCAAATGGTAAAGAAGGGTCGTGCGCATGGCGCAATTCGTGACAAAAAAAAATCTAAATATTCCATTACCGTACTTCGAAGCATGTCAACCGCTGTTTAAAATCCATTTTTATGCCATTTTTCTCGTAAAAAAGCGATAATATTCCGACCGGGAATGTCCATTTAGCTAAACAGAGGAAAGAAAACAAAGCTTTCGGTCGACGCGGGCACGAGCCTGAGTCTCACAG
Organism: Salmo salar; assembly: GCF_905237065.1. Lineage (NCBI taxonomy): Eukaryota > Metazoa > Chordata > Actinopteri > Salmoniformes > Salmonidae > Salmo > Salmo salar. Next base: position 56,744,020 of record NC_059462.1, read on the forward strand.
TACTGTAACCAGCCACTACCCAAACGCGCTACTTTGTTTCAGCCAGAGCCTGCAAAGCCACGATTCAGCGTTTTGCCGCCTTCTGAGAACCTATGGCAGCCGTAGGAAGTGTCACGGGAGAGCTAAGATCCTCACTCTTCAATAAACAGAGACAAGAAGAACGACACCTTGTCAGACAGGCCACTTCCTGCATGAAATCTTCTCAGGTTTTTGCCTGCCATATGAGTTCTGTTATACTCACAGACACCATTCAAACAGTTTTAGAAACTTTAGGGTGTTTTCTATCCAAAGCCAATAATTATATGCATATTCTAGTTACTGGGCAGGAGTAGTAACCAGATTAAATCGGGTACGTTTTTTATCCAGCCGTGAAAATACTGCCCCCTAGCCATAACAGGTTAATGCAGCACTAACCTTTGACAATCTTCATCAGATGACACTCCTAGGACATCATGTTACACAATACATGCATTATTTGTTTGATAAAGTTCATATTTATATATCAAAACAGTATTTTACATCGGCGCGTGACATTCAGAAAATATTTTCCCTCAAATGCTTCCGGTGAATCAGCGCTTCAATTTACAAAATTACTATTCGAAAACATTGTTAAAATGTGATATTGTCATTCAAAGAATTATAGATTAACATCTCGTGAATGCAACCGCATTGCCAGATTTAAAAATAACTTTACTGGGAAATCACACTTTGCAATAAACGAGGTGCAATGCTCAGAAAAATAGGCTAGGCGATACATGTTAGCGCCATCTTGGAACCATCTAAAATCAAATATACTATTGTAAATATTCCCTTACCTTTGATTATCTTCATCAGAAGGCACTTCCAGGAATCCCAGGTCCACAACAAATGTAGTTTTATTCGAAAAAGTTAATAATTTATGTCCCAATAGCTCCTTCTTGTTAGCGCGTTCCGAAGGCTACTCATAATGTACGAGGCGCGCTGGACTTGTCGTCACAAATGTGCAAAAAATATATATTTACGTTCGTTCAAACATGTCAAACGTTGTATCACATAAATCTTTAGGGCCTTTTTCAATCAGAGCTTCAATAATATTCAAGGCGGACGATTGCATTGTCTTACTAAACGTTTCGGAATGAGAGGGTACCCACGGGCGCCGGCGTCATAGTAGTAATGGCCCTCCCCCTATGACCAACTTTCCAAGCCTCTCTTTCAGACAGTTTTTACCGGAGAAGACTCAAACCACTTTGTAAAGACTGTTGACATCTAGTGGAAGCCTTAGGAAGTGCTAAATGAATCCTAACTCACGGTGTGTTTCATAGGCAAAGTGTTGAAGGTGATTCCACAAATCAGATTTCCACTTCCTGCATGGAATCTTCTCAGGTTTTGGCCTGCCATATGAGTTCTGTTATACTCACAGACACCATTCAAACAGTTTTAGAAACTTTAGAGTGTTTTCTATCCAAATCTACTAATTATATGCATATTCTAGTTACTGGGCAGGAGTAGTAACCAGATTAAATTGGGTACTGCCCCCTAGCCCCAACAGGTTAAACCCTTTACAATGAAGATCTGTGAAGTTATTTGGATTTTTCCGAATTATCTTTGAAAGACAGTGTCCCGAAAAAGGGAGTTTATTAGCTATGCTGACTACGACGTTACTTTAGCTAATATGATGACAACGATGTAGGCTGTGTGTAGCGGTTTGGCTTGAAAAGTTTTTTTTTTTTCTTCGCCTGGTCACATACAGCTGATGTCCACAAGCAAAGGGAAGAGGTGAGAGGAGGAGAGCGCGTAGATACGAGAAGGAATACAACGTGGCTGCTATGGAAGTAAACTGTGTTTACGAGTGATCAGGGGTGTATTCATTCTGACGATTCTGTAGAGAAAAAAAAAACGTTTCTTAAAACGGAAGCAAAACGAACAAAAACCGGGGTAAACATACCTGAATTTGTCCAATAGAATCTCTATTTCAGCTTGATGCAGGCAAGAGTGTGCAAGACGGTATTGAATGTGTCACTGTCTGTCCATGTGTCACTGTCTGTCACCTCAAAATTTGTCTCTCGACCTGTGTAGCACCTTCGTTGTAAACTTTAATTCGTAGGCTAGGGTTGTAGCAACCTCATGATTGGTATCGGAACAATTAGGAGTATCATGTAGTAGCTTAAACCTATTTAATGTTACATTGAACTGGGTGAATGGAATATGAATGACAGTCATCCAATATGCTGTAATAGAAATAAAGGCTGAAAGAAAAGTCGTCCTCCTTCATCTTAAACGGCACTGACCACCACTGGCCAACGTCTTCCCGCAGTCCTCTTCCCACAGTCTTGTCAGATCCTATCTCTGTAAGTTGGAAAAACCCTCAGAGGGAAACTGTCTGCATCCCAAATAGCACCATATTCCCTCCCTATGGGCCTTGGTAAAAAAAAAAAAAAAAGTGCACTATATATAGGGAATAGGGTGCCCTTTCAGACACAAACACTGTCTGCATTCCAGTCAAAACAGGAGCCACGGTGACAGAACAACTGGGGTCGAGGTCTGGACTCCTGTCTTGGTTAGCCTGTTGTGTTGATCCAAGGGAGCGGAGCAGAGCCGGGACGGACGGACGGACGGACGGACGGACGGACGGACGGACGGACACTATATAGGAAATAGGGTACCATTTGGAACAAACAAACCATGCTGCTGCTAGCTAGCACCATGCTACCAGTCTCCATCTCCTCCACTCCTCATGCTAGCTAGCACCATGCTACCAGTCTCCATCTCCTCCACTCCTCCTGCTAGCTAGCTAGCACCATGCTACCAGTCTCCATCTCATCCACTCCTCCTGCTAGCTAGCACCATGCTACCAGTCTCCATCTCCTCCACTCCTCCTGCTAGCTAGCACCATGCTACCAGTCTCCATCTCCTCCACTCCTCATGCTAGCTAGCACCATGCTACCAGTCTCCATCTCCTCCACTCCTCCTGCTAGCTAGCACCATGCTACCAGTCTCCATCTCCTCCACTCCTCATGCTAGCTAGCACCATGCTACCAGTCTCCATCTCCTCCACACTTCATGCTAGCTAGCACCATGCTACCAGTCTCCATCTCCTCCACTCCTCATGCTAGCATAGCACCATGCTACCAGTCTCCATCTCCTCCACTCCTCATGCTAGCTAGCACCATGCTACCAGTCTCCATCTCCTCCACTCCTCATGCTAGCATAGCACCATGCTACCAGTCTCCATCTCCTCCACTCCTCATGCTAGCTAGCACCATGCTACCAGTCTCCATCTCCTCCACTCCTCCTGCTAGCTAGCACCATGCTACCAGTCTCCATCTCCTCCACTCCTCATGCTAGCTAGCACCATGCTACCAGTCTCCATCTCCTCCACTCCTCCTGCTAGCTAGCACCATGCTACCAGTCTCCATCTCCTCCACTCCTCCTGCTAGCTAGCACCATGCTACCAGTCTCCATCTCCTCCACTCCTCCTGCTAGCTAGCACCATGCTACCAGTCTCCATCTCCTCCACACTTCATGCAAGCTCATAAGACTACACCCCAGACAGGACTACACCCCAGACAGGACTACACCCCAGACAGGACTACACCCCAGACAAGACTACCCCTCTCCCAAAGGAGATGGGAGAGGGAAAGGGGGGGGGGGTACAGGAGGAGATGGGAGAGGGGAAAGGGGGGAGGTACAGGAGGAGATGGGAGAGGGAAAAGGGGGGGTACAGGAGGAGATGGGAGAGGGAAAAGGGGGGTACAGGAGGAGATGGGAGAGGGAAAAAGGGGGGTACAGGAGGAGATGGGAGAGGGAAAAGGGGGGGTACAGGAGGAGATGGGAGAGGGAAAAGGGGGTACAGGAGGAGATGGGAGAGGGAAAAAGGGGGGTACAGGAGGAGATGGGAGAGGGAAAAGGGGGGGGTACAGGAGGAGATGGGAGAGGGAAAAGGGGGGGTACAGGAGGAGATGGGAGAGGGAAAAGGGGGGGTACAGGAGGAGATGGGAGAGGGAAAAGGGGGGTACAGGAAGAGATGGGAGAGGGAAAAGGGGGGGGTACAGGAGGAGATGGGAGAGGGAAAAGGGGGAGTTACAGGAGGAGATGGGAGAGGGAAAAGGGGGGGTACAGGAGGAGATGGGAGAGGGAAAAGGGGGGGTACAGGAAGAGATGGGAGAGGGAAAAGGGGGGTACAGGAGGAGATGGGAGAGGGAAAAGGGGGGTACAGGAGGAGATGGGAGAGGGAAAAAGGGGGGTACAGGAGGAGATGGGAGAGGGAAAAGGGGGGTTACAGGAGGAGATGGGAGAGGGAAAAAGGGGGGGTACAGGAAGAGATGGGAGAGGGAAAAGGGGGGGTACAGGAAGAGATGGGAGAGGGAAAAGGGGGGTACAGGAAGAGATGGGAGAGGGAAAAGGGGGGGTACAGGAAGAGATGGGAGAGGGAAAAGGGGGGGTACAGGAAGAGATGGGAGAGGGAAAAGGGGGGGGAGTTACAGGAGGAGATGGGAGAGGGAAAAGGGGGGTACAGGAGGAGATGGGAGAGGGAAAAGGGGGGGAGGGTACAGGAGGAGATGGGAGAGGGAAAAAGGGGGGTACAGGAGGAGATGGGAGAGGGAAAAGGGGGGTACAGGAGGAGATGGGAGAGGGAAAAGGGGGGGTACAGGAGGAGATGGGAGAGGGAAAAGGGGGGTACAGGAAGAGATGGGAGAGGGAAAAGGGGGGGTACAGGAGGAGATGGGAGAGGGAAAAGGGGGGGATACAGGAGGAGATGGGCGAGGGAAAAGGGGGGGTACAGGAAGAGATGGGAGAGGGAAAAGGGGGGGGTACAGGAGGAGATGGGAGAGGGAAAAGGGGGGAGTTACAGGAGGAGATGGGAGAGGGAAAAGGGGGGTACAGGAGGAGATGGGAGAGGGAGATGACAGCCCTTAATCAGAAGCTGTTCCATAGCAATATTATTATTCCTTAGCTCTGACATTGTTGATTGAGCTGGTGAGTAATCATCTTGCTCTGAGACAGAGAGAGAGAGACAGAGACAGAGACAGACAGAGAGAGAGACAGAGAGAGAGAGAGAGAGAGAGAGAGAGAGAGAGAGAGAGAGAGAGAGAGAAATGGTTTCTGTAGGAGTTAGTCAATGAGCTCCACCAAGGGTTCTTCAAACCTCTACTCTTTCGCTCCTCTCTCCTCGGTCTTATTCCGTCAATCAGTCCCGCACCCCGATTCCCTCCCTCCCTCTCGCTCTCCCTTTCTTTGCCTCTTTTCCATTTAAAGAACTAAAGCTTGCACCCTTTAGCTTTTAGGATTTACACACACACACACACACACACACACACACACACACACACACACACACACACACACACACACACACACACACACACACACACACACACACACACACACACACACACACACACACACAGATTCATAGCCTTCATAGACTTCAAAGCAGAACCTCATCGACCCCTCGCTCCACAAATCACTTTTCTCTCCCTCCTCTTTCTCTCTCTCCTCTTTCTCTCTCTCCTCTTTCTCTCCCTCCTCTTTCTCTCCCTCCTCTTTCTCTCTCTCCTTTTTCTCTCCCTCCTCTTTCTCTCTCTCCTCTTTCTCTCTCCTGTTTCTCTCCCTCCTCTCTCTCTCTCTCGTCTTTCTCTCAGCCCTTTTCTTCTATTCTCTGTGATTGGAGGCAGTCAGTTCCAGAGCTCAACAGCCAGCTAGAGGGAGGGAGGGAGGGAGGGAGGGAGGGAGGGAGGGAGGGAGGGAGGGAGGGAGGGAGGGAGGGAGGGAGCAGACTGGCGTGACCGCTCAGCCCAGCTACTGCCTCTACCTGTATAGAACAGACCAGCTACTGCCTCGACCTGTATAGAACAGCCCAGCTACTGCCTCTACCTGTATAGAACAGCCCAGCTACTGTCTCTACCTGTATAGAACAGCCCAGCTACTGTCTCTACCTGTATAGAACAGCCCAGCTACTGCCTCTACCTGTATAGAACAGCCCAGCTACTGTCTCTGTCTGTATAGAACAGCCCAGCTACTGCCTCTACCTGTATAGAACAGCCCAGCTACTGTCTCTGTCTGTATAGAACAGCCCAGCTACTGTCTCTGTCTGTATAGAACAGCCCAGCTACTGCCTCTACCTGTATAGAACAGCCCAGCTACTGTCTCTACCTGTATAGAACAGCCCAGCTACTGCCTCTACCTGTATAGAACAGCCCAGCTACTGTCTCTGTCTGTATAGAACAGCCCAGCTACTGTCTCTACCTGTATAGAACAGCCCAGCTACTGCCTCTACCTGTATAGAACAGCCCAGCTACTGTCTCTGTCTGTATAGAACAGCCCAGCTACTGCCTCTACCTGTATAGAACAGCCCAGCTACTGCCTCTACCTGTATAGAACAGCCCAGCTACTGTCTCTACCTGTATAGAACAGCCCAGTTACTGTCTCTGTCTGTATAGAACAGCCCAGCTACTGTCTCTGTCTGTATAGAACAGCCCAGCTACTGTCTCTACCTGTATAGAACAGCCCAGCTACTGCCTCTACCTGTATAGAACAGCCCAGCTACTGCCTCTACCTGTATAGAACAGCCCAGCTACTGCGTCTACCTGTATAGAACAGCCCAGCTACTGTCTCTAACTGTATAGAACAGCCCAGCTACTGCCTCTACCTGTATAGAACAGCCCAGCTACTGTCTCTGTCTGTATAGAACAGCCCAGCTACTGCCTCTACTATAGAACAGCCCAGCTACTGTCTCTACCTGTATAGAACAGCCCAGCTACTGCCTCTACTGTATAGAACAGCCCAGCTACTGCCTCTACCTGTATAGAACAGCCCAGCTACTGCCTCTACTATAGAACAGCCCAGCTACTGCCTCTACTATAGAACAGCCCAGCTACTGCCTCTTCCTGTATAGAACAGCCCAGCTACTGCCTCTACTATAGAACAGCCCAGCTACTGCCTCTACCTGTATAGAACAGCCCAGCTACTGTCTCTACCTGTATAGAACAGCCCAGCTACTGCCTCTATCTGTATAGAACAGCCCAGCTACTGTCTCTGTCTGTATAGAACAGCCCAGCTACTGTCTCTACCTGTATAGAACAGCCCAGCTACTGCCTCTACCTGTATAGAACAGCCCAGCTACTGTCTCTACCTGTATAGAACAGCCCAGCTACTGTCTCTACCTGTATAGAACAGCCCAGCTACTGCCTCTACCTGTATAGAACAGCCCAGCTACTGTCTCTACCTGTATAGAACAGCCCAGCTACTGCCTCTACCTGTATAGAACAGCCCAGCTACTGTCTCTACCTGTATAGAACAGCCCAGCTACTGCCTCTACCTGTATAGAACAGCCCAGCTACTGTCTCTACCTGTATAGAACAGCCCAGCTACTGCCTCTACCTGTATAGAACAGCCCAGCTACTGCCTCTATCTGTATAGAACGGCCCAGCTACTGCCTCTACCTGTATATAACGGCCCAGCTACTGTCTCTACCTGTATAGAACAGCCCAGCTACTGCCTCTACCTGTATAGAACAGCCCAGCTACTGCCTCTACCTGTATAGAACAGCCCAGCTACTGCCTCTACCTGTATAGAACAGCCCAGCTACTGCCTCTACCTGTATAGAACAGCCCAGCTACTGTCTCTACCTGTATAGAACAGCCCAGCTACTGCCTCTACCTGTATAGAACAGCCCAGCTACTGCCTCTACCTGTATAGAACAGCCCAGCTACTGCCTCTACCTGTATAGAACAGCCCAGCTACTGTCTCTACCTGTATAGAACAGCCCAGCTACTGCCTCTACCTGTATAGAACAGCCCAGCTACTGTCTCTACCTGTATAGAACAGCCCAGCTACTGCCTCTACCTGTATAGAACAGCCCAGCTACTGTCTCTACCTGTATAGAACAGCCCAGCTACTGCCTCTACCTGTATAGAACAGCCCAGCTACTGCCTCTACCTGTATAGAACAGCCCAGCTACTGTCTCTACCTGTATAGAACAGCCCAGCTACTGTCTCTACCTGTATAGAACAGCCCAGCTACTGCCTCTACCTATATAGAACAGCCCAGCTACTGCCTCTACCTGTATAGAACAGCCCAGCTACTGCCTCTACCTGTATAGAACAGCCCAGCTACTGCCTCTACCTGTATAGAACAGCCCAGCTACTGCCTCTACCTGTATAGAACAGCCCAGATACTGCCTCTACCTGTATAGAACAGCCCAGCTACTGCCTCTACCTGTATAGAACAGCCCAGCTACTGCCTCTACCTGTATAGAACAGCCCAGCTACTGCCTCTACCTGTATAGAACAGCCCAGCTACTGCCTCTACCTGTATAGAACAGCCCAGCTACTGTCTCTACCTGTATAGAACAGCCCAGCTACTGCCTCTACCTGTATAGAACAGCGCAGCTACTGCCTCTACCTGTATAGAACAGCCCAGCTACTGCCTCTACCTGTATAGAACAGCCCAGCTACTGTCTCTACCTGTATAGAACAGCCCAGCTACTGTCTCTGTCTGTATAGAACAGCCCAGCTACTGCCTCTACCTGTATAGAACAGCCCAGCTACTGTCTCTACCTGTATAGAACAGCCCAGCTACTGTCTCTACCTGTATAGAACAGCCCAGCTACTGTCTCTACCTGTATAGAACAGCCCAGCTACTGTCTCTACCTGTATAGAACAGCCCAGCTACTGCCTCTACCTGTATAGAACAGCCCAGCTACTGTCTCTACCTGTATAGAACAGCCCAGCTACTGTCTCTACCTGTATAGAACAGCCCAGCTACTGCCTCTACCTGTATAGAACAGCCCAGCTACTGCCTCTACCTGTATAGAACAGCCCAGCTACTGCCTCTACCTGTATAGAACAGCCCAGCTACTGCCTCTACCTGTATAGAACAGCCCAGCTACTGTCTCTACCTGTATAGAACAGCCCAGCTACTGCCTCTACCTGTATAGAACAGCCCAGCTACTGCCTCTACCTGTATAGAACAGCCCAGCTACTGCCTCTACCTGTATAGAACAGCCCAGCTACTGCCTCTACCTGTATAGAACAGCCCAGCTACTGCCTCTACCTGTATAGAACAGCCCAGCTACTGTCTCTACCTGTATAGAACAGCCCAGCTACTGCCTCTACCTGTATAGAACAGCCCAGCTACTGCCTCTACCTATATAGAACAGCCCAGCTACTGCCTCTACCTGTATAGAACAGCCCAGCTACTGCCTCTATCTGTATAGAACGGCCCAGCTACTGCCTCTACCTGTATATAACGGCCCAGCTACTGTCTCTACCTGTATAGAACGGCCCAGCTACTGCCTCTACCTGTATAGAACGGCCCAGCTACTGTCTCTACCTGTATAGAACAGCCCAGCTACTGCCTCTACCTGTATAGAACAGCCCAGCTACTGCCTCTACCTGTATAGAACAGCCCAGCTACTGCCTCTACCTGTATAGAACAGCCCAGCTACTGCCTCTACCTGTATAGAACAGCCCAGCTACTGTCTCTACCTGTATAGAACAGCCCAGCTACTGTCTCTACCTGTATAGAACAGCCCAGCTACTGCCTCTACCTGTATAGAACAGCCCAGCTACTGCCTCTACCTGTATAGAACAGCCCAGCTACTGCCTCTACCTGTATAAAACAGCCTCTCTAGAAAGCCGGTGACGTCGATCCCCGAACGCCGCCCGAACAAGGAGAGGGACCGACTTCGGTGGAAGTCGTGACAAAGACTATCTTAAATAACTCTCACGCCCACCCCCCCCCCATCCACCCCCGCTCAAATGCTTGTCTTTTCCTGCTACTACTAACGTTGTTGATAACGACTTTGTTGAGGGAAAATGTACTTGATATGAATGTGATTTATTGTTATCTCACCTAGCTGTCTTTAAAGATGAATGCACTAATTGTAAAGTCGCTTAGGATAAGAGCTAAAATCACTAAAATGTAAAATGTAAAAAAAAATGTGTTGTGTTTATGGAACCTGTGAGCTCCAGACAGGGGCGGACTGGCCATAGAGAGGGGTTTTTGTTCTTCATTTTAGTTAGGCCAGGGTGTTACATTGGGATGGGCGTTCTATGTTCCTTTTTCTATGTTTTTGTATTTCTTTTGTTTTGGGCCGTGTGTGGCTCCCAATCAGGCACAGCTGAAGTTCGTTGTTGCTGATTGGGAGTCACACATAAGGAGCATGTTTTTCCTTTGGGTTTTGTGGGTAATTGTTTCTGTTAGTGTTTTGCACCTGACAGGACTGTTTGGCTGTTCGGTTTTCTCGTTTTGTTTGTATAGTGTTCTTTCTTTATTAAATATTCAACGATGAACACTAACTCCGCTGCACCTTGGTCTACTCTCTCTCACGACAGCCCTTACACCATCTGGCATTTCAGGGAAAGAAATGAGCCAGTGTGCCCCAGATAGACACAGGAGGGTCAGATAGGTATTTATAGCCAATAGGGCAAAAATAATGAACTAGTAGACGAGATAAACATATGTATTTAGATTTGGATGTATCCCTGGATGTATTTGGATGTAATTAACTTCACTTCATCTCTGTTCATTTCATATTTGTGAAGCTACAGTATAGAGATTATAAAGATGAAGCAAGGAGGAGGATCAATGAGCAAGAGAGAAGAGAGAGAGAGAGAGAGAGAGAGAGAGAGAGAGAGAGAGAGAGAGAGAGAGAGAGAGAGAGAGAGAGAGAGAGAGAGAGAGAGAGAGAGAGAGAGAGAGAGAGAGAGAGAGACTGCACAGCCTGCACAGCCCAGCCAGTGACTTGGTTCCAAATTCCCAGAACCAGAGAGAGGAGATTTTTCCCTTCAAAAGAAGCAGTCCACAATTGATGGACAAGTGAGTCGAAAGTTTCTAGCCCGTGATCTCTGACCTTGAGGTCCCTAGGGGACGCGTGAGGTTGGGGCCTGGTGGATGGACTGACTACAGCCTCTGTCTGCATCCCGAATACCACCCTACTCCCTATGTAGTGCACTACTTTTGACCCTATAGGCCCTGGTTAAAAGTAGTGCACTACATAGGGAATAGAGTACCATTTCGGGTGCAGGCAGTATCTGGAGCATCCCCAGGCTTCCCAGCGTTGGACTGCACACTATGCTCAGAAATATGACACCCCAAAAAAAGGGATAGCTTTCAGAATATTTTCTAATCGCTTTCTTACCTGGAGAGAAGTTCTGTGTTTGTCTTACAATGTAAATGCAGGCTCTATGGAAAGGGCTCTATGAAAGGGCTCTATGGAAAGGGCTCTATGAAAGGGCTCTATGGAAAGGGCTCTATGGAAAGGGCTTTATGGAAAGGCTCTATGGAAAGGCTCTATGGAAAGCCCTGTGAAAGGGCTCTATGGAAAGGCTCTATGGAAAGGGCTCTATGGAAAGGGCTTTATGGAAAGCCCTGTGAAGGGCTCTATGGAAAGGCTCTATGGAAAGGGCTCTATGGAAAGGCTCTATGAAAGGGCTCTATGGAAAGGGCTCTATGGAAAGCCCTGTGAAGGGCTCTATGGAAAGGCTCTATGAAAGGGCTCTATGGAAAGGGCTTTATGGAAAGGCTCTATGGAAAGCCCTGTGAAAGGGCTCTATGGAAAGGCTCTATGGAAAGGGCTCTATGGAAAGGGCTCTATGGAAAGGCTCTATGGAAAGCCCTGTGAAGGGCTCTATGGAAAGGCTCTATGGAAAGGGCTCTATGGAAAGGCTCTATGGAAAGGGCTCTATGGAAAGGGCTCTATGGAAAGGCTCTATGGAAAGCCCTGTGAAAGGGCTCTATGGAAAGGGCTCTATGGAAAGGGCTCTATGGAAAGGGCTTTATGGAAAGGCTCTATGGAAAGGGCTTTATGGAAAGGCTCTATGGAAAGCCCTGTGAAAGGGCTCTATGGAAAGGCTCTATGGAAAGGGCTCTATGGAAAGGGCTCTATGGAAAGGGCTTTATGGAAAGGCTCTATGGAAAGCCCTGTGAAAGGGCTCTATGGAAAGGCTCTATGGAAAGGGCTCTATGGAAAGGCTCTATGGAAAGGGCTCTATGGAAAGGCTCTATGGAAAGGGCTCTATGGAAAGCCCTGTGAAAGGGCTCTATGGAAAGGCTCTATGGAAAGGCTCTATGGAAAGGGCTCTATGGAAAGCCCTGTGAAAGGGCTCTATGGAAAGGGCTCTATGGAAAGGGCTCTATGGAAAGGGCTCTATGGAAAGGGCTCTATGGAAAGGCTCTATGGAAAGGGCTCTATGGAAAGCCCTGTGAAAGGGCTCTATGGAAAGGCTCTATGGAAAGGGCTCTATGGAAAGGCTCTATGGAAAGGCTCTATGGAAAGGGCTCTATGGAAAGGCTCTATGGAAAGGCTCTATGGAAAGGGCTCTATGGAAAGCCCTGTGAAAGGGCTCTATGGAAAGGCTCTATGGAAAGCCCTGTGAAAGGGCTCTATGGAAAGGCTCTATGGAAAGGCTCTATGGAAAGGGCTCTATGGAAAGGCTCTATGGAAAGGCTCTATGGAAAGCCCTGTGAAAGGGCTCTATGGAAAGGCTCTATGGAAAGGCTCTATGGAAAGGGCTCTATGGAAAGGCTCTATGGAAAGGGCTCTATGGAAAGGCTCTATGGAAAGCCCTGTGAAAGGGCTCTATGGAAAGGGCTCTATGGAAAGCCCTGTGAAAGGGCTCTATGGAAAGGCTCTATGGAAAGGGCTCTATGGAAAGGCTCTATGGAAAGGCTCTATGGAAAGCCCTGTGAAAGGGCTCTATGGAAAGGCTCTATGGAAAGGCTCTATGGAAAGGCTCTATGGAAAGCCCTGTGAAAGGGCTCTATGGAAAGGCTCTATGGAAAGGCTCTATGGAAGGGCTCTATGGAAAGGCTCTATGGAAAGGGCTCTATGGAAAGGCTCTATGGAAAGCCCTGTGAAAGGGCTCTATGGAAAGGCTCTATGGAAAGCCCTGTGAAAGGGCTCTATAGAAAGGCTCTATGGAAAGCCCTGTGAAAGGGCTCTATGGAAAGGCTCTATGGAAAGGGCTCTATGGAAAGGCTCTATGGAAAGGCTCTATGGAAAGGGCTCTATGGAAAGGGCTCTATGGAAAGGGCTCTATGAAAGGGCTCTATGGAAAGGCTCTATGGAAAGGCTCTATGGAAAGGCTCTATGGAAAGCCCTGTGAAAGGGCTCTATGGAAAGGCTCTATGGAAAGGGCTCTATGGAAAGGGCTCTATGGAAAGGGCTCTATGAAAGGGCTCTATGGAAAGGCTCTATGGAAAGGGCTCTATGGAAAGGGCTCTATGGAAAGGGCTCTATGAAAGGGCTCTATGGAAAGGCTCTATGGAAAGGCTCTATGGAAAGGCTCTATGGAAAGGCTCTATGAAAGGGCTCTATGGAAAGGGCTTTATGGAAAGGCTCTATGGAAAGCCCTGTGAAAGGGCTCTATGGAAAGGCTCTATGGAAAGGGCTCTATGGAAAGGGCTCTATGGAAAGGCTCTATGGAAAGGGCTCTATGGAAAGGCTCTATGGAAAGGGCTCTATGGAAAGGGCTCTATGGAAAGGCTCTATGGAAAGCCCTGTGAAGGGCTCTATGGAAAGGCTCTATGGAAAGGCTCTATGGAAAGGGCTCTATGGAAAGGCTCTATGGAAAGGCTCTATGGAAAGGGCTCTATGGAAAGGCTCTATGGAAAGCCCTGTGAAAGGGCTCTATGGAAAGGCTCTATGGAAAGGGCTCTATGGAAAGGGCTCTATGGAAAGGGCTCTATGGAAAGGGCTCTATGGAAAGGCTCTATGGAAAGGGCTCTATGGAAAGCCCTGTGAAAGGGCTCTATGGAAAGGGCTTTATGGAAAGGGCTCTATGGAAAGGCTCTATGGAAAGGGCTCTATGGAAAGGCTCTATGGAAAGCCCTGTGAAAGGGCTCTATGGAAAGGCTCTATGGAAAGCCCTGTGAAAGGGCTCTATGGAAAGGGCTTTATGGAAAGGGCTCTATGAAAGGGCTCTATGGAAGGGCTCTATGGAAAGGCTCTATGGAAAGGGCTCTATGGAAAGGGCTTTATGGAAAGGGCTCTATGAAAGGGCTCTATGGAAAGGCTCTATGGAAAGCCCTGTGAAAGGGCTCTATGGAAAGGCTCTATGGAAAGCCCTGTGAAAGGGCTCTATAGAAAGGCTCTATGGAAAGCCCTGTGAAAGGGCTCTATGGAAAGGCTCTATGGAAAGGGCTCTATGGAAAGCCCTGTGAAAGGGCTCTATGGAAAGGGCTCTATGGAAAGGCTCTATGGAAAGGCTCTATGGAAAGGGCTCTATGGAAAGGCTCTATGGAAAGGTTACCAGTTCAGTCTCCATCGGAGCCTGAATGGAAAGGGGGTGTTGACTGATTCATATTTAGGATTTGGGGAACAGTTGTTTTTTGTGCTGGGCTGCAGGGGGAGAAATCCATTGAGCCCTGAGAAAGAAAGAGTGGAAGACAGACCACTGAAAGAGAGGAAAGGGGACAAAACAGGGAAAGGAGGGAGAGCGAGGGACTTCAGTTCTTTCCTTTCCATCAAATGGGAGAAGAAAAAAGGAGGTTTCTGTGAGGATGGCTTCTCGGGGCTTCTCGGGGTTTCTCTGCGCTTCTCTTGTCTTCTCGGGGCTTCTCAGGGCTTCTCAGGGCTTCTCAGGGCTTCTCTTGGCTTCTCAGAGCTTCTCTGGGCTTCTCAGGGCTTCTCTTGGCTTCTCTTGTCTTCTCGGGGCTTCTCGGGGCTTCTCAGGGCTTCTCAGGGCTTCTCTTGGCTTCTCAGAGCTTCTCTGGGCTTCTCAGGGCTTCTCTTGGCTTCTCGGGGCTTCTCAGGGCTTCTCTTGGCTTCTAGGGGCTTCTCGGGGCTTCTCTTGGCTTCTCGGGCTTCTCGGGGCTTCTCAGGGCTTCTCGGGGCTTCTCAGGGCTTAAAGAGATCTGAACACTCCCCTGTGACAATGGACATCATCAACGTATGGTTTGGATATTTAAACTGTAACTCAATTAATTCAAATTAGATTTTAGGAAGATAACTTTTGGATATTCTTGTGGAGATAATTCAACGATTGCTTGTTTTTTGTAAATTGGTGTAAAACTGAACCCAAAGTAAACTGAAAAATAAAGAATGTCTAAGCTCAATGCTGAAATTTAATTAAAATAATGTTGAAATGTTAAAGTTATGTGAACCAACGTTGTTCAGACAATGGACACAGAGACACAGAATGTGAGATGGGGGGGGGGTTTATCTGTGATTTATAAACTGGGTGGTTCGAGCCCTGAATGCTGATTCATACTAAAGTAATTTTGTCATAGCGGTCGTTGAATGGAGACCAAGGCACTGCGTGTATAGTGCTCATTCTTTTTTCTTTAATGAAATACACTTTAACAACAAGACAACGACCAACAACGGTCCAGGTACACTAGACTAAACAGGATACAACCACCCACAAAACCCCATGAAAAACAGGCTGCCTAAGTATGGTTCCCAATCAGAGACAACGATAGATAGACAGCTGCCTCTGATTAGGAACCATACCCGGCCACAACATAGAAAATGACAACATAGAATGAAACTCTAGACAACCCACGTTGAAAACAGAAAACCCAAAACACATAGACGAAACACCCCCCTGTTGTGCCCTGACCAATCTACTAGGGGGAAAATGACCTCATACCAGGGTCAGGACGCGACAGGTATGCCGTTCCAGTGTTTTATTATGCTGTAGTTTTAGTTGCTACACTATTAGTGGCAATTGGGTACGAAATGCTCAACAACAACAACAATAACAAACAAACAAAAAAACGCTTATTTCCACCTCCAGACTTCCCTCCTCTGAAAGCTGTTTTTCAGTGCTCTGGCTTCTCTCTATCTGAGTCTTCAGTTCAGTGTTCCACTCGTTGTGCTTCTCCATCTGGACATACCCCTCCACACCAGGAGGGGGCGCCAGTGTTTTTTATGTTAGGGGATCGGCTCATAATCCGCGACGGGATCTTTTATTTCCCCGAGGCTCTGTATCCGTGAGTGTTTGTAATATTTGAGACTTCACTCGTTATCTCGTTCAATCAGAGTTAAATACCTCAAATATCATATTCACAGTGTCACTAAGCAACCAGAAGAAGAAAAAAAAATCAACAATCAAAACATCAATAGCCACTACAATGTTAATACATGACTGTCATGAGATTTAGTACTATTTGTTTGATTTTACGAACCCCCAAAACTATGGTGTATTGTCATTAGCTATTGTTGTTTTTTTTGGTTTTTTTGCTTCGTGACATTACAAATATCATCTTTCAGGCATTTAACTCTGATTTAAGTAGCGGTATTTATCATATCCTGTTTCAGCATGACAAAATGATTGCCAAAGTCCCCAAAATTCCTGCGAGATACTGCGACAAATTGCTCAGTCACGGATACGGAGCCTCAGGAATAGAAAGGTATGGTCATGGATTAGAAGCCACTCTCTTTATGTTAATGTGACCTCTAGTGTTGTGTTTCAATCAGAATCAACAAACTTCTGCATCATTCAAGACCGTTGCTTTGTGAGAAGGTGTTAAAGTTCACAGTTAGCCTTTGTTATGTAAATGACTGCTGAAAAGTACCCAGGGCCTTGCCTTGCCTTGGCTCCAAGTCAGAGAAGGGGTGCCAGCCTGCGTAGATGGAAACTTAAAAGTCTGAGCCTTTTGGGTAAAACACTTTGGTAAATCCTAAGTGGAAATATGCCATCAGTGCCCCGTGGGCCTGCTGGGGTGTCCAGTGAGATGAGGCCTGGTGAGGTGGTCAGTAAGATGAGGCC
Source organism: Salmo salar (assembly GCF_905237065.1). Lineage (NCBI taxonomy): Eukaryota > Metazoa > Chordata > Actinopteri > Salmoniformes > Salmonidae > Salmo > Salmo salar. The sequence goes on from NC_059462.1 coordinate 56,760,717, forward strand.
TGGTGGGCTGTCCAGTGAGATGAGGCCTGTTGGGGTGACCAGTGAGAGATGGCCTACTGTTCCCTGGTACCCCTGGGCCCTGAGAACCTGTGTAGGTCTATGCCTCAGCCCTGCCGGCCAGCTTGCATGTTAATTAAAGGTCTTGAAGGCAAGGTAATGGGATGAAAATACCACTTGCTTCTTAACATCCCACCAGCCAGTGTTCCAGAACGTCTTTAACATCCCACCAGCCAGTGTTCCAGAACGTCTTTAACATCCCACCAGCCAGTGTTCCAGAACGTCTTTAACATCCCACCAGCCAGTGTTCCAGAACGTCTTTAACATCCCACCAGCCAGTGTTCCAGAAACGTCTTTAACATCCCACCAGCCAGTGTTCCAGAACGTCTTTAACATCCCACCAGCCAGTGTTCCAGAACGTCTTTAACATCCCACCAGCCAGTGTTCCAGAACGTCTTTAACATCCCACCAGCCAGTGTTCCAGAACGTCTTTAACATCCCACCAGCCAGTGTTCCAGAACGTCTTTAACATTCCACCAGCCAGTGTTCCAGAACGTCTTTAACATCCCAACTGTCTGCATCTCAGAAAAGAGTTGTGGTTTTGAAGCTGATATTGTTAAAAAATATAGATCAAAGAAAGAGACGACTCACAGAGCAGAGCTTTCAGGAGATTGCATCATCAGCTAGCAGAGGTAAGGTACTTGCTTTACAGTCTACATCGCACAGATAAGGGTAGAGAGCTTAGAGGGAACTGTCCCCGCTGTTCTCTATTACTATTTATGTCCGTTAATATGTCATTAACATATCATAAGTGTCATAAAAAAAAAAAAAATATGTGCATTTCTGCATCTAACCGGTAGAAATGGGCCAGCTACATTGCCTGGTTGTAAGCAAACCAAAATATCAAGAATTCATAGCGATTTCAGGACGTGGAGGACAGCCGGATAATTGCAAAACAGAACTGAAGTCTCAACTGAAATAGCTGCCATGTTGTCGAAGGTTGAAAAGTGATGCTATTCTATCAATTTTCCACTTCAAAGCGGGAGCTATGTAACACTTGGGCGTAGTGGGTGCAGAGTCAGGAGCAGGAAGCAGAGAATGCAGGGTAGTGTTTTTAATAACACACAACGGCAAAACACAAGCCGCCCCAACAGCGAACACAAAACCAAAGTGCCCAAACACATGGGACAGAAAATGTCGGCGCAAAATATGCAGCACCTCAAAATACAGTGAGCGTGCAAAAACAAGCTAAACACAGATCAAACAATCCCGCACACAGAGCAGGCGGGCCTACTGGGTAAAATAGCCCAGCTAATCAGCCCAAACCAAAAACAGGTGCACACAATAAATGGAAGGGGGGAAAAGGAAATCAGTGGCAGCTAGTAGGCCGGCGACGACGACCGTCGAGGGCCACCCAAACAGGAGGGGGAGCCACCTACGGTAGGAGTCGTGACAGTACCCCCCCCCTGACGCGCGGTTCCCGCAGCGCGCCAACACCGGCCTCGAGGGCGACCCGGAGGGCGAGGCACAGGGCGATCCGGGTGGAGGCGATGGAAATCCCTCAACAGGGATGGGTCCAAGACGTCCTCCACCGGTACCCAGCACCTCTCCTCCGGGCCGTACCCCTCCCAGTGCACGAGGTACTGCAGACCCCTCACCCGGCGTCTCGAGTCCAGAATGGCCCGTATGGTGTACGCCGGGGACCCCCTGATGTCCAGAGGGGACGGCGGAGGGACCTCCGGTACTTCACCTTCCTGCAGGGGACCAGCTACCGGCCTGAGGAGAGACACATGAAACGAGGGGTTAATACGATAATAAGAAGGGAGTTGCAATGTGTAACACACCTCGTTTATCCTCCTCAGGACTTTGAACGGCCCCACACACTGCGGCCCCAGCTTCCGGCAGGGCACGCGGAGGGGCAGGTTCCGGGTCGAGAGCCAGACCCTGTCCCCCGGTACGAACACGGGGGCCTCACTGCGGTGGCGGTCAGCGCTCCTCTTCTGCCGTCCACTGGCTTGCTTCAAGGATTCCTGGACGGCTCTCCAGGTCTCCTTGGAGCGCTGCACCCACTCCTCCACCGCAGGAGCCTCGGTCTGACTCTGGTGCCATGGTGCCAGGACCGGTTGGTAACCCAAAACACACTGAAAGGGTGACAGGCTAGTAGAGGAGTGACGGAGTGAGTTCTGGGCCAACTCTGCCCATGGGATGTACCTAGCCCACTCCCCTGGCCGGTCCTGGCAATACGACCGCAGAAACCTGCCCACCTCCTGGTTCACCCTCTCCGCCTGCCCATTACTCTCAGGGTGATAACCAGAGGTCAAGCTGACTGAGACCCCCAGATGTTCCATAAACGCCTTCCATACCCTGGACGTGAACTGGGACCCTCGGTCAGAGACAATGTCCTCCGGCACCCCGTAGTGCCGGAAGACGTGGGTAAATAGGGCCTCCGCAGTCTGTAGGGCCGTAGGGAGACCGGGCAGAGGGAGGAGATGACAGGACTTAGAAAACCGATCCACAACAACCAGGACCGTAGTGTTCCCCTGAGACGGGGGGAGGTCGGTCAGGAAGTCCACTGACAGGTAAGACCATGGCCATTGTGGAACGGGGAGGGGCTGTAACTTCCCTCTCGGAAGGTGCCTAGGAGCCTTACTCTGGGCGCATACCGAACAGGAAGAGACATAGACCCTAACGTCCTTAGCAAAGGTGGGCCACCAGTACTTCCCCCTGAGACCCCGCACTGTTCTCGCCACACCAGGATGACCCGAAGAGGGTAGAGTGTGGGCCCACCAAATCAATTGATCCCGAACACCAAGCGACACGTACAAGCGACCCGTGGGACACTGTGAAGGTGCAGGTTCCACCCTTAACGCCCGCCCGCTCGATGTCCGAGTCCACCTCCCATACCACCGGTGCCACCAGCCTAGAAGCTGGAATGATGGGAGTCGGATCGATGGGCCAGTCCTCTGTGTCATAGAGACGGGACAGCGCGTCGGCCTTCGCGTTCAGGGAGCCCGGTCTATAGGAAATAGTAAACCTGAATCGGGTGAAGAACATGGCCCACCTTGCCTGACGCGGATTCAGTCTCCTAGCTGCCCGGATATACTCCAGATTCCGATGGTCAGTCCAGATGAGAAAGGGGTGCTTAGCCCCCTCAAGCCAGTGTCTCCACACCTTCAGGGCTTTTACCACCGCTAACAATTCCCGGTCCCCCACATCATAGTTACGCTCCGCCGGACCGAGCTTCTTCGAAAAGAAAGTGCAGGGGCGGAGTTTAGGTGGCGTACCCGAGCGTTGTGATAGCACGGCACCCACCCCAGCCTCGGATGCGTCCACCTCCACTATGAAAGCTAGAGAGGGGTCCGGGTGCGCCAACACGGGTGCATCGGTGAACAGCGCCTTCAACCTCTTGAAGGCTCTGTCCGCCTCAGTCGACCACCGCAAACACACCGCCCCCCCCTTCAGCAGTGAGGTAATGGGAGCCGCTACCTTGCCAAAACCCCGGATAAACCTCCGGTAGTGATTGGCAAACCCTAAGAACCGCTGCACCTCCTTCACCGTGGTTGGAGTCGGCCAATTACGCACGGCTTTAACGCGGTCACACTCCATCACCACCCCCGTGGTGAAAATGCGATAACCCAGGAAGGAGAAGGCTCGTTTGGAGAACACACACTTCTCAGCCTTGACGTATAGGTCATGCTCCGGCAGTCTCCCAAGCACCTTGCGCACCAGGGACACATGCGCGGCGCGGGTGGCGGAATATATCAGGATATCATCAAGATAGACAACCACGCCCTGCCCGTGCAGGTCCCTGAGAATCTCGTCGACAAAGGATTGAAAGACAGCTGGAGCATTCTTTAACCCATACGGCATGACGAGGTACTCATAATGGCCCAATGTGGTACTAAATGCGGTTTTCCACTCGTCTCCATCCTTAATACGCACCAGGTTATACGCGCTCCTGAGGTCCAGTTTTGTGAAGAACCTTGCTCCGTGAAATGATTCCATCGCCGTAGCGATGAGAGGTAGCGGGTAACTAAACCCCACCGTGATCGCGTTTAGACCTCTGTAATCAATGCACGGACGCAGACCTCCCTCCTTTTTCTTCACAAAAAAGAAACTCGAGGAAGCGGGTGAAATGGAGGGCCGAATGTACCCCTGTCTCAGAGATTCCGTGACATATGTCTCCATAGCCAACGTCTCCTCCTGTGACAAAGGGTACACGTGACTCTTGGGAAGCGCAACGTTTACCTGGAGATCTATCGCACAATCCCCCTGTCGATGAGGTGGTAATTTAGTTGCCCACTTCTTACAGAAAGCGATCGCCAAATCGGCGTATTCAGGGGGAATGCGCACAGTGGAAACCTGGTCTGGACTCTCCACCGACGTAGCACCGATGGAAACTCCTATACACCTCCCTGAACACTCCTCTGACCACCCCTGGAGAACCCCCTGTCTCCACGAAAACCGGGGTTTGTGACTAGCCAGCCAGGGAACCCCCAGCACCACCGGAAACCCAGGTGAGTCGATAAGGAAGAGACTAATCCGTTCCTTATGATTCCCCTGCGTTACCATGTCCAGTGGAACCGTGGCCTCCCTGACCAACCCTGACCCTATTGGCCGGCTATCTAGGGAGTGCACGGGGAAGGGGGGATCTATCGGCACTAGCGGAATACCCAGCTTAATGGCGAGTCCGCGATCCATAAAGTTCCCAGCTGCGCCTGGGTGAGTTTGGTGCTGACTCACCTGGGGTGACCGAGTGGCCGTGTGTCCTCTCCGACCACAGCAGGTGCAGGATGAGCCACCTCCTCCGGTACCCCTCGGCACAGCCCCCCCGAACTCCATAGGAATAGGGGCGGGAGTGCATGGAGGTGGAACAGACAGGACCCTTTCAGAACGCCCGCGGGCAGCCAGCAGATTGCCCAGTCGAAGCGACATGTTGATGAGCTCGTCGAGAGAGAGAGCGGTGTCCCGACACGCAAGCTCCCTGCGGACGTCCGCCCGGAGACTACACCTGTAAAGGTCTATCAGGGCCCTGTCGTTCCACCCTGCCCAGCAGCCAAGGTCCGGAACTCCAGCGCAAAGTCCTGCGCGCTCCTCGTCTCCTGCCTGAGGTGGAATAGCCGCTCACTCTTCCCTCCGGAGGGTGGTCGAATACGGCCCTAAAGCGGCGGGTGAACTCTGGGGTAGTGATCCCTCGCCGAGTCCGGACCATTCCAGACTGCGTTGGCCCACTCCAGAGCTCGGCCCGTCAGGCAGGAAACGAGGGCACTCACACTCTCCTCTCCCGAGGGAGTAGGTCTCACGGTGGCCAGGTACAGCTCGAGCTGGAGCAGAAATCCCTGGCACCCAGCCGCCGCTCCATCATACTCCCTCGGGAGCGCAAGACGAAGCACGCCGGAGCCGGATGAAGGGGGGGAGGAGGCGGATTAGTCGGAGGAGCTGGAGGTGGAGAGAGGAGGCCACTCCTCTCCCAACGGTCCATCCTCTCCATCATCTGCTCCATCGCTGATCCAATCCGATGGAGAACTGATGTGTGATGGAGAACACGTTCCTCTATCGAGGGTAGGGGGTTGGCAGCTGCTCCTGCTGACTCCATTCAGGATCAGCTTCGTTAGGTTACGTCAGCTAACCGTTAGCTAGCTAACTAACTACCACAGAGGCTTACGTCACTGTGTTGTACTTAGAGTCCGATTCCATTAACATCTGCAGGGGCATCAACATCAAGTCACCTTCTAAAATCGTGCTAAAATCATACTCAATCTGTCTTTGACTCCATGATGAGCAAATAAATATACTGGCAACAGGCATAGTTGGTGTGTTTACGAGTAGGCTGCAACTTCTACTGTAGTTTTCGCTGTATTATGGAGGCATAGTTGGTGTGTTTACATTTTAGTAGACGCTCTTATCCAGAGCGACTTACAGTAGTGAATACATACATTTCATTTCATACATTTTTATTTTATTTGTATTTTTTTTCGTACTGTTTACGAGTAGGCTGCAACTTCTACTGTAGTTTTCTCTGTATTATGGAGGCTTAGTTGATTGTTTATACAAGGCTTGAAGTATAAATTGGAGAAAATTGAAGGAGGGGATGGTGTTGTATGCATGATCTATTGACATGGTGGTGGGGGGATATAGTATGTTGTTTGAGTTTGTATTGATGGGGACAAAGTAGTCAAATGTTGGCTAATCGACAGAGGTGTGGACTCGAGTCACATGACTTGGACTCGAGTCAGACTCGAGTCACAAATATGATGACTTGCAACTCGACTTTAACACCAATGACACGTGACTTGACTTGGACTTGAGCCTTTTGACTCGACCTGACTTGATACCCTCCCCCAAGCCCAAATATTAAATAATGATGCTATTAAAAAAAAGTGTGCAGCGCATCAACTCTTCATTTAACGGAATTACAGTTTGAATCGGACTGCAGCCAAACAAGTTGTGCTTTTGCAGCGCAGAGGAACGCCGGCGGGTGAATTCAGTCGGAGACCTTGGAAAGATGATTCCCCCCTAAATTATTATTTTCAGATATAAAGACGACGCTGTATCAACAACAAAAAAAAATGGATTGCAACTTGCAAAACATCCAGGAAGAAAATTACAGACGGAGGCGCAACAATTTCCAACTTTGTTCGACATTTGAAGCTGCACAAAGAACGGTAAGTCGTGGCTAATATAGCCGACAGCTATATATTTTATTACTTTACTAGCGTAGCATGTAGGCTAACGTAACGTTAAATCAATGAGCCTCCACACAGTCAGTCAGTCAGTGCAGGAACGTGATCATTGCACCCAGATTGAGCTACATCTGGCTAGGCAGCTGGTGGCCTAAACCCTGCATGTTACTGCTGTTCCTGAAACCATTGACATACGTTAGCCAACTGTAACCACACAGAGAAAGAGAGTGTGTGTGTGTGTGTAAGGTTGGGCGATTGTGTGCAAGCCTACATCGCCCGATTGCGATCCTCGATAGTCGATCACTATTGGGGGGGTCTTTCTCATGGCTACCCATGTATTCCCATGGAAATATAACGTTTATTTGTAAAGTAATAAATATATAGATATTTTTAAAAGCATTCATGATTTGCGTAAATGTAATATACTATTACTCTTGTTCAAAATATGAAATGGTATTACATTTGGCGAAGAGCACATTATGACTTGTTTAGCACTCGAAACTCAAAGTTTAGGACTTGAGACTTGACTTGAGACTTGACGGTCTTGACTTGGGACTTGACTTGGGACTTGACTGTCTTGACTGGAGACTTGACTTGGGACTTGACTTGAGACTTACTTGTGATTTGTAAAACAATGACTTGGTCCCACCTCTGCTAATCACTGACTGCTGTGTGTGCAACAAACTAATCCTACTACTGATGGCCTTGACACCAGCTTTAGTACGACAGAGCCTTGTAAGACACATTAGATGAAAGCTTTCAGCCTGGAATCAAGATCAAGTTCAACATCATCTGACTTTGAAACAAGCCAGGACAGCCAAAGGTACATATTTATAAAAGCACAATAGCCTCTTGAGAAAACAAAGTGGTTCATTTTTGTTGTTTGCTCTATAACCTGTTAGTTCATATGCCTTGACAGTGATATATAGACCTAAAGGCAGAGACGATAAGAAGACACAGTGGCTGAATAAAATTCAACCACATCTGTACGGTGAAGTCCACATAACATATAGCATGTAACAGTTCCATGACCTACAGCATGGTCAAGCAAGGTAATGTTTACATTAGCATATCACATCTAGCTAGATGTTGAACTTCCATCCTCTCAGACCAGGGACGCAATGTATGAATTTACGGTTGGATCAGAATCGCCGTTGTAATCATTGTCCAGTACGGAGAATTAAGTAAAAGCACAAGTCCAGTTCCCTATCTAAGTCGATGGCTAATTTAGAAAAAGGGATGATTTTAGCTAGCTAGCCACTGGAGGACAGCAACACAACGAGATGCAACAATTCAAGTTTATTTTTCTGTCAATAATGATGTTTTGGCTTGTGATGTGATTTGGTGTGAAGCCAAATCCAAACTGGCTTCCCGTGACACTTTTTTGTTGTTGGGTGCGCCAGGACCAATCACAGCTGAGCTCACTCAGTTTAGCTCAACGCTGATTGGCTATTCATTTTTTTATTTATTTTTTTTAATCAAGGGAGGCCAAATGCTCGCTTGCTTTTCTTTTGCAGTCAATGCTACGAGCCGCAGCAATGTCATACTCTTTCTGACCAGACAGCATCAGATAAATACGCTACTCCTAATGAGACAGAAGGGGGCGCTGTTTCAGTCCCTCGGGTTGATTTAACCGCTGAGATTTTATTTATTTATTTATTTATTTCACCTTTATTTAACCAGGGTAGGCAAGTTGAGAACAAGTTCTCATTTACAACGGCGACCTGGCCAAGATAAAGCAAAGCAGTTGGACAACATACAACAACACAGAGTTACACATGGAGTAAAACAAACATACAGTCAATAATACAGTAGAAAAATAAGTCTATGTACAATGTGAGCAAATGAGGTGAGATAAGGGAGGTAAAGGCAAAAAAAAGTCCATGGTGGCAAAGTAAATACAATATAGCAAGTAAAACATTGGAATGGTAGATTTGTAGTGGAAGAAAGTGCAAAGTAGAAATAGAGATAATGGGGTGCAAAGGAGCAAAATAAAATAAATAAATACAGTAGGGGAAGAGGTAGTAGTTTGGGCTACATTATAGATGGGCTATGTACATTTTGGTCAAATTTTTTTTATGTGGGGGGTAGCCTGTCTTCCCTTGGTATCCACGAATACACGCCACTGCAATACACTAAACCGTCTACAAGACAAGTGCTCCTCAAACTTTTCACACCATTGCAGTCAGTTCCTTTGCATGGGGAGGGTGGTTGTTACGGTAGTCTTCCAGCCTATTTACTCTATTGTTGGCAGTGTTTGTCAACTCAACAGCACAACTACAAGCCCCCCCCCCCCTCAAACCTTTCACATATTTGCTAACAGCCCATCTCAATGCCCCATTATGAACTCAGAGTGTAACCAAACACACCAGTCTACTGTGCCCTTGTTCGATTACAGATGGCTTATTGCGTGGAAACACGTCCTCATGATTAGACAATGTTATACACATTCTCGTGCTCAGTCTTTCACGTCTTTCCAGGAGACTTGCAGTACAAAACAAATCTTTTGCAAGACATCGAAGCAGTTGGGTGGTGAAGAAAAGTGTACGAGATGCTTGTCCACCTAGCTCTGGAGAACAAAAAGGACCAGATGGTTGTTTACAAGGAGCCAGAGCCACAGGGCCCACCCCAAACCCAACATCCCTGTCAACGTCGCCACAGCGCCAAAGCTTCCTAAACCAGCTGCCATTACTCAACACAAGAAGAGGTTCACCAGCTGATGAAAATTCTGGAACATTCAACCAACACAACATTTACATCCATATTCAGACTTAAGTGATAATAATAATATAGAATGTCTAGCATGTTTAAAACTGCATTGTGCTATAGATATTGCTAGCTTTGGGTACATACTGTTTGTATATAATTATGTTTTATGTAATATTTTTTACAAAATGTACTGACAAGTGACTAATGAGTCCAGATGCATGAGAAACAAATAGTGTTGACTTCAACTTCTTCATTAATTCATCATGATATTCACGAAATGTATTTGCATAAACGTGTATTCTTCCATCTTATTGATAAAACAAAACATGCAGGGTATCATTTAAACAAATTTGTTGGCAATTAATATGTATCACTAATCATTATGTCTGAAACACTCTCTCATCACTCATCATTATGTCTGAAACACCCTCTCATCACTAATCATTATGTCTGAAACACTCTCTCATCACTAATCATTATGTCTGAAACACCCTCTCATCACTAATCATTATGTCTGAAACACTCTCTCATCACTAATCATTATGTCTGAAACACCCTCTCATCACTCATCATTATGTCTGAAACACCCTCTCATCATTATGTCTGAAACACCCTCTCATCACTCATCATTATGTAGGGAGGCTGGATAAACACTCCCCATAGCGTTTAGCGGTGACGTTTCCCTTTAAGAGGCTCGGTCTTGGTTAGAGGAACATAATTTGTGTTAAACACGTGTTGGGCCACAACACAGATGGACTATAAATGTTGCAACAGGCTTTGACCTCTCTGACTGCAGTAGGCAACATCAGCAGACCCACAGCCATTACAGGGAATCAGTCAGTCTGACTGACTGGTCTAGTCTGGACAGAGAATGAGACCAAGGCTCTGTTGATAAATGGTGCACTATAAAGGGGACTACTGTTCCATTTGGGGCGCACACTGAGACTGAGACTGCCTTCAGGAGCCAGAATAGGAACACTATGGCCCTACACAATAATAATTAGGAGATCAGGGCCCATGTTCAAAAAGCGTCTCAGACTGCTGATCTACGATCAGATTCTTGTCTTTCCTTATAATCCCATTCATTATCATCTAAATGACAAAACTGGTCCGAGATCAGCACTCCCTTTAGGAGCCATTATGAGGAACACTGGCTACACACAGTACAAGCTGATCGCTACTCTACCTGCCTGATCGCTCCTCTACCTACCTGATAGCTCCTCTACCTACCTGATAGCTCCTATATACCTACCTGATAGCTCCTCTACCTACCTGATAGCTCCTCTACCTACCTGATAGCTCCTCTACCTACCTGATAGCTCCTATATACCTACCTGATAGCTCCTCTACAAACCTGATAGCTCCTCTACCTACCTGATAGCTCCTCTACCTACCTGATAGCTCCTCTACCTACCTGATAGCTCCTCTACCTACCTGATAGCTCCTCTACCTACCTGATAGCTCCTCTACCTACCTGATAGCTCCTCTACCTACCTGATAGCTCCTCTACCAGCCTGATAGCTCCTCTACCTACCTGATAGCTCCTATACCTACCTGATAGCTCCTCTACCTACCTGATAGCTCCTCTACCTACCTGATAGCTCCTCTACCTACCTGATAGCTCCTCTACCTACCTGATAGCTCCTCTACCAGCTGATAGCTCCTCTACCTACCTGATAGCTCCTCTACCTACCTGATAGCTCCTCTACCTACCTGATAGCTCCTCTACCTACCTGATAGCTCCTCTACCTACCTGATAGCTCCTCTACCAGCTGATAGCTCCTCTACCTACCTGATAGCTCCTCTACCTACCTGATAGCTCCTCTACCTACCTGATAGCTCCTCTACCTACCTGATAGCTCCTCTACCTACCTGATAGCTCCTCTACCTACCTGATAGCTCCTACCTACCTGATAGCTCCTCTACCTACCTGATAGCTCCTCTACCTACCTGATAGCTCCTCTACCTACCTGATAGCTCCTCTACCAACCTGATAGCTCCTCTACCTACCTGATAGCTCCTCTACCTACCTGATAGCTCCTCTACCAGCTGATAGCTCCTCTACCTACCTGATAGCTCCTCTACCTACCTGATAGCTCCTCTACCTACCTGATAGCTCCTACCTACCTGATAGCTCCTCTACCTACCTGATACCTCCTCTACCTACCTGATAGCTCCTCTACCTACCTGATAGCTCCTCTACCTACCTGGTACCTCCTCTACCTACCTGATAGCTCCTCTACCAACCTGATAGCTCCTCTACCTACCTGATAGCTCCTCTACCTACCTGATAGCTCCCCATACCTACCTGATAGCTCCCCATACCTACCTGATAGCTCCTATCTACCTACCTGATAGCTCCTCTATACCTACCTGGTAGCTCCTCTACCTACCTGATAGCTCCTATAACTACCTGGTAGCTCCTCTACCTACCTGATAGCTCCTCTACCTACCTGATAGCTCCCCATACCTACCTGATAGCTCCCCATACCTACCTGATAGCTCCTCTACCTACCTGATAGCTCCTATATACCTACCTGGTAGCTCCTCTACCTACCTGATAGCTCCTATAACTACCTGGTAGCTCCTCTACCTACCTGATAGCTCCTCTACCTACCTGATAGTTCCTATAACTACCTGATAGCTCCTCTACCTACCTGATAGCTCCTATAACTACCTGATAGCTCCTCTACCTACCTGATAGCTCCTCTACCTACCTGATAGCTCCTCTACCTACCTGATAGCTCCTCTACCTACCTGATAGCTAGAGGTAGGTATAGGAGGTACCAGGTGTGTCTTCCAAATGGACAATGACCCCACGCATACCTCCAAAGTTGTGGAAAAATAGCTTAAGTACAACAAAGTCAAGGTATTGGAGTGGCCATCACAAAGCCCTGACCTCAATCCTATAGAAAATTGGTGGGCAGAACTGAAAAAGTGTGTGCGAGCAAGGAGGCCTACAAACCTGACTCAGTTACACCAGCTCTGTCAGGAGGAATGGGCCAAAATTCACCCAACTTATTGTGGGAAGCTTGTGGAAGGCTACCTGAAACGTTTGACCCAAGTTAAACAATTTAAAGGCAATGCTACCAAATACTAATTGAGTGTATGTAAACTTCTGACCCACTGAGAATGTGATGAAAGAAATAAAAGCTGAAATAAATCATTCTCTCTACTATTATTCTGATATTTCACATTCTTAAAATAAAGTGTTGATCCTAACTGACCTAAAACAGGGAATTCTTACTAGGATTAAATGTCAGGAATTGTGAAAAACTGAGTTTAAATGTATTTGGCTAAAGTTTATGTAAACTTAACTTCAACTGTAGCCATGTTATTGTTTACTCCCTGTATATAGCCGTGTTATTGTTTACTCCCTGTATATAGCGGTGTTATTGTTTACTCCCTGTATATAGCCGTGTTATTGTTTACTCCCTGTATATAGCGGTGTTATTGTTTACTCCCTGTATATAGCGGTGTTATTGTTTACTCCCTGTATATAGCGGTGTTATTGTTTACTCCCTGTATATAGCGGTGTTATTGTTTACTCCCTGTATATAGCGGTGTTATTGTTTACTCCCTGTATATAGCGGTGTTATTGTTTACTCCCTGTATGTAGCGGTGTTATTGTTTACTCCCTGTATATAGCCGTGTTATTGTTTACTCCCTGTATATAGCGGTGTTATTGTTTACTCCCTGTATATAGCGGTGTTATTGTTTACTCCCTGTATATAGCCGTGTTATTGTTTACTCCCTGTATGTAGCGGTGTTATTGTTTACTCCCTGTATATAGCGGTGTTATTTACTCCCTGTATATAGCGGTGTTATTGTTTACTCCCTGTATGTAGCGGTGTTATTGTTTACTCCCCTGTATATAGCGGTGTTATTGTTTACTCCCCTGTATATAGCCGTGTTATTGTTTACTCCCTGTATGTAGCGGTGTTATTGTTTACTCCCTGTATATAGCGGTGTTATTGTTTACTCCCTGTATGTAGCCGTGTTATTGTTTACTCCCTGTATATAGCGGTGTTATTGTTTACTCCCTGTATATAGCCGTGTTATTGTTTACTCCCTGTATGTAGCGGTGTTATTGTTTACTCCCTGTATATAGCGGTGTTATCGTTTACTCCCTGTATATAGCGGTGTTATCGTTTACTCCCTGTATATAGCCGTGTTATTGTTTACTCCCTGTATGTAGCGGTGTTATTGTTTACTCCCTGTATATAGCGGTGTTATTGTTTACTCCCTGTATATAGCGGTGTTATTGTTTACTCCCTGTATATAGCGGTGTTATTGTTTACTCCCTGTATATAGCGGTGTTATTGTTTACTCCCTGTATATAGCGGTGTTATTGTTTACTCCCTGTATATAGCGGTGTTATTGTTTACTCCCTGTATATAGCCGTGTTATTGTTTACTCCCTGTATATAGCGGTGTTATTGTTTACTCCCTGTATATAGCCGTGTTATCGTTTACTCCCTGTATATAGCGGTGTTATTGTTTACTCCCTGTATATAGCGGTGTTATTGTTTACTCCCTGTATATAGCGGTGTTATTGTTTACTCCCTGTATATAGCGGTGTTATTGTTTACTCCCTGTATATAGCGGTGTTATTGTTTACTCCCTGTATATAGCGGTGTTATTGTTTACTCCCTGTATATAGCGGTGTTATTGTTTACTCCCTGTATGTAGCGGTGTTATTGTTTACTCCCTGTATATAGCGGTGTTATTGTTTACTCCCTGTATGTAGCGGTGTTATTGTTTACTCCCTGTATATAGCGGTGTTATTGTTTACTCCCTGTATATAGCGGTGTTATTGTTTACTCCCTGTATATAGCGGTGTTATTGTTTACTCCCTGTATATAGCGGTGTTATTGTTTACTCCCTGTATATAGCGGTGTTATTGTTTACTCCCTGTATGTAGCGGTGTTATTGTTTACTCCCTGTATATAGCGGTGTTATTGTTTACTCCCTGTATATAGCGGTGTTATTGTTTACTCCCTGTATATAGCGGTGTTATTGTTTACTCCCTGTATATAGCGGTGTTATTGTTTACTCCCTGTATATAGCGGTGTTATTGTTTACTCCCTGTATATAGCCGTGTTATTGTTTACTCCCTGTATATAGCCGTGTTATTGTTTACTCCCTGTATATAGCGGTGTTATTGTTTACTCCCTGTATATAGCGGTGTTATTGTTTACTCCCTGTATATAGCGGTGTTATTGTTTACTCCCTGTATGTAGCGGTGTTATTGTTTACTCCCTGTATATAGCGGTGTTATTGTTTACTCCCTGTATATAGCGGTGTTATTGTTTACTCCCTGTATATAGCGGTGTTATTGTTTACTCCCTGTATATAGCGGTGTTATTGTTTACTCCCTGTATATAGCGGTGTTATTGTTTACTCCCTGTATATAGCGGTGTTATTGTTTACTCCCTGTATGTAGCCGTGTTATTGTTTACTCTTTACTTTTATTCGTTATTCACTGTGCCATTATTTGAATGTTTTATCTTTAACTCTGCACTGTTGGAAATGGACCCATAAATAAGCAGCATTTCACCGTTAGTCTATGAAGCATGTGACAAATGAGTTGAGATTACGCAGCAAAAATATTTCAGGAATGGGCTTTTTTAAGTTTAATAAAAAAATATATATATATATAATTCTGGAGAAATAAAAAGGGGAAAAAAGTTATTTTTTATTTAATTTCACCTTTATTTAACCAGGTAGGCAAGTTCAGAACAAGTTCTCATTTACAACGGCGACCTGGCCAAGATAAAGCAAAGCAGTTGGACAACATACAACAACACAGAGTTACACATGGAGTAAAACAAACATACAGTCAATAATACAGTAGAAAAATAAGTCTATATACAATGTGAGCAAATGAGGTGAGATAAGGGAGGTAAAGGCAAAAAAAAGGCCATGGTGGCGAAGTAAATACAATATAGCAAGTAAAACACTGGAATGGTAGATGTGCAGAAGATGAGTGTGCAACTAAAATAAAGTTATTGCCTTAATTCCCTCAATCCAATCAGGAACGAGACGCAAAGGAAAACAAACCCTGTGATTAGTCGGGAGACCCCATGGTTTTCAGGCGCCCCGCCCTTACGGTGTGGCTCGTGAATGACGGGGGTAACTAGAAACCGACGTCACGTCATCGTGTTCTCTTGTGTGTGTGTGTGTGTGTGTGTGTGTGTGTGTGTGTGTGTGTGTGTGTGTGTGTGTGTGTGTGTGTGTGTGTGTGTGTGTGCCACACCTCCAACTCTGTGGTGTCCAGCAAGGCAACGCTAATGGACAGTTTTGCGCGATAATAAATAAAATTAAAACAGGTGCAAATCTTCTTAACAATATTTAATACATCTACATGCGGAAGGATGTCCAACACAAGCGAGGAGATGCGCGTTGTGGAACCTTCGTTTTAACTGAGGAGACAGTGATTTACTTTCTAAACTGGTGATCCCGAGAAGGAAACGCAAAAGAATACCTCTTTCTAGCGGATTTAAAAAAAAAAAAATATTTTACAACTATTTACAAAGACCTGAGACCGAGAAGTCATGAGAATACGGAGACCATGCGCACGGTTTTGTGGACTTGTACAAGCAGCTTAGACTCGAGATATAAAAAGATTTTCTATTTTTCTATGTAAGAGATCATTTTTCTGGTATATATGAAACTCGACTTTTTGAAAAGGATTTTAATTTTTTTTTTTTACATTTAGGAGTTTATTCGACGTTTTTTTTTATTTTAACTATGGCGGAATCGTTTCATTGGGCAGGTACTGCGCGCTGTGCGCTGGTGATCCTGTGTGCGCTTTTCCCGTTGTGTTCAGGCCAGTACCACGGTGAGAAGGGCATCTCTATACCCGAACACGGCTTCTGCCAGCCCATCTCTATACCCCTCTGTACGGACATCGCCTATAACCAGACCATCATGCCGAATCTCCTCGGCCACACGAGCCAGGAAGACGCTGGGCTGGAGGTACACCAGTTCTACCCGCTGGTCAAGGTCCAGTGTTCCATGGACCTGAAGTTCTTCCTGTGTTCTATGTACGCGCCGGTCTGTACGGTCCTCGAGCAGGCTATCCCGCCGTGCAGGTCCCTGTGTGAGCGGGCGAGACACGGCTGCGAGGCCCTGATGAATAAATTCGGTTTCCAGTGGCCTGAGAGGCTCCGTTGTGAAAATTTCCCCGTTCACGGAGCTGGAGAGATCTGTGTAGGTCAAAACACTTCGGATACAGGTAACCCCACCTCTTACCCAACACCCTACGTTCCTGAGCTCATGACTCTATCCCCCAATATGGGCCGACCGAACCAGCACCAGGAGTTCTCCTGCCCGCTACAACTGCAGGTACCCAACTATCTGAACTACTACTTCATGGGGGTAAAGGACTGCGGCGCGCCTTGCGAGCTCACCAAGCCCGACGGGTTGATGTATTTTCGGGAAGAGGAGGTGAAGTTTGGCCGGCTCTGGGTCGGGATCTGGTCCATTCTGTGCTGTGTGAGCACCCTGTTCACGGTGCTGACCTATCTAGTGGACATGAGAAGGTTCTGCTACCCAGAGAGGCCAATCGTCTTCCTCTCTGGCTGTTACTTCATGGTGGCCACTGCCTACACTGCCGGGTTCATGTTAGAGGATAAAGTGGTGTGTATCGATAAATTCAAGGATACTGGTTATAAGACTGTAACTCAGGGAACTAAGAAAGAGGGCTGTACTATTCTCTTTATGATTGTGTATTTCTTCGGCATGGCCAGTTCTATATGGTGGGTGATTCTGTCCTTCACATGGTTCCTCTCTGCCGGTATGAAGTGGGGGCATGAAGCCATAGAGGCCAACGCTCCGTATTTCCACCTCGCAGCCTGGGCTGTACCTGCTGTTAAAACTATTATCATCCTGGTCATGGGACAGGTGGAAGGAGATCTACTCACAGGGGTGTGTTATGTCGGCATCAACAGTGTGGATTCCTTGCACGGTTTTGTTCTGGCGCCTCTTTTTGTCTACCTGTTCATAGGGACGTCGTTCCTCCTCGCGGGATTTGTCTCTCTGTTCCGGATCAGAACTATCACGAAACACGACGGAACCAAGACGGAGAAGCTGGAAAAGCTTATGGTTCGGATCGGAGTGTTCAGTGTTCTCTACACCGTTCCAGCCACTATCGTCATAGCCTGTTGCTTCTACGAGCAGGCGTTTCGTGAACAGTGGGAAAAAACTTGGCATACACAGATCTGTAAGAGATTTGCGGTGCCTTGTCCGCCAAACAGTTTTGCGCTCATGACCCCAGACTTTACTGTCTTCATGATCAAGTATTTGATGACTTTGATTGTCGGTATCACGTCCGGGTTTTGGATATGGTCAGGAAAAACAGTGCAGTCATGGCGCAGGTTCTATAAGAGACTGAGTGGTAGCAGCAACGAGGGAGAAACGACAGTATGAACATCAATGACAGACTGAGTGGTAGTAACGAGGGAGGAAAGACAGTATAAACATCAATGACAGACTGAGTGGTAGTAACGAGGGAGGAAAGACAGTATAAACATCAATGACAGACTGAGTGGCAGCAACGAGGGAGAAACGACAGTATAAACATCAATGACAGACTGAGTGGTAGTAACGAGGGAGGAAAGACAGTATAAACATCAATGACAGACTGAGTGGTAGCAACGAGGGAGAAACGACAGTATAAACATCAATGACAGACTGAGTGGTAGTAACGAGGGAGGAAAGACAGTATAAACATCAATGACAGACTGAGTGGTAGCAACGAGGGAGGAAAGACAGTATAAACATCAATGACAGACTGAGTGGTAGCAACGAGGGAGGAAAGACAGTATAAACATCAATGACAGACTGAGTGGTAGCAACGAGGGAGGAAAGACAGTATAAACATCAATGACAGACTGAGTGGTAGCAGCAACGAGGGAGGAAAGACAGTATAAACATCAATGACAGACTGAGTGGTAGCAACGAGGGAGGAAAGACAGTATAAACATCAATGACAGACTGAGTGGTAGCAACGAGGGAGGAAAGACAGTATAAACATCAATGACAGACTGAGTGGTAGTAACGAGGGAGGAAAGACAGTATAAACATCAATGACAGACTGAGTGGTAGCAACGAGGGAGGAAAGACAGTATAAACATCAATGACAGACTGAGTGGTAGTAACGAGGGAGGAAAGACAGTATAAACATCAATGACAGACTGAGTGGTAGTAACGAGGGAGGAAAGACAGTATAAACATCAATGACAGACTGAGTGGTAGCAACGAGGGAGGAAAGACAGTATAAACATCAATGACATGGGAATGATATAATAGACTTGTGTCCCAAATGACACCCTACGCCCTATTTAGTGCACTACATTTTTCTGTTGTTGTTGTTGCCAGGGCCCATAAAGTAGTGCACTATAAAGGGAGTAGGGTGCCATTTGGGGATCAGGACAGGACATAGCGCATGGAATAAGACCCATGATGAGTTCAATATGGGGAGGGGGGGGGGGTCCGTGACTCGTGCAGCCCGCCTGCCTCTGGACTGGACCAGCAGAATCCTTTCAGGGGCTTATATATATTAAAAAAACACATTGTGGCTTCCCAGATTCCAAGACACTTTATTGTGCAATGATCATCTGAGGAGGAAACGGATCGTTCCTAATTGTATCGTCATCGCATGTAGGTCAAATTCTGAATCATGTAGAGCCCCCTCGGTCTTTTTAAGAAAGTGTTTTACATCACAGAGGTGATCCTGTAACAATTTTATACAATGAATGACTCTATTCACACTATAGAGCTACTGCTACACCATATAACGCTACTGGCAAGCTTCAGTTAAAGAAAGAATATGTTTGACCCTATGAATTTATACTCCCTTTTTTGTGGTCATTTGTTTGACATTCACAGCCAAGCAGTGACAATCATGTGTATTTTTGTGGCGCAGTAAAAGACTGACAGACATTGCATTTAGAAATGTGATAGAATATGCATGTGTATAGCTGTGGAATTTTGCGAGCTACTACAGTATACATATCTTGTAAAAACATTTTTTTTCCACCCCAAAGATTATATCTATTTAGGAAAATAATCATGCAATTTAAAAAAATAATAATAATGTTTTTTTAATGCTGTAAACGGTACCATTTGTAGGCTACCTATACAGTTTCACGGATTAAAATTATATATATATATATACATTTTTTTTTAAATGTCTTGCTTTTGTGGTCAATGTGTAGCCTATGACAACAGTTTGTGTTTAGAAGAATAACTTCTTGTACGTCGATGCCATGATTTAAGGGATAGTTCACTCAAATCCTCACCCTGTAAGCAGTCTATGGACAAGGTAGGACAGCAATCCATGCTTCGGTTTTATTTCCCTGGCACTGTTTACAAATGCTCATGTTTTTCGTGTTCAAAACATTGAAAAATATCTCAAATTGATTGTGAAGCTCAACTAAGTCACTTATACTTGATTTGAACATGATGCCTGGGAAAAAAATGCAGTTATCCAACAATGTGTATGCCACCATCTTGTCTATTTCAAATCTTCTCTCATTGATTGAGACAGGTGGGTGTCCACTCCCAAGTGCCACCCCCCTGCAACTAGACGTGGACGTTTAGAACGGGGAGGCGGGTAGCCTAGTGGTTAGAGGGGGCGGGTAGCCTAGTGGTTAGAGGAGGCAGGTAGCCTAGTGGTTAGAGGAGGCGGGTAGCCTAGTGGTTAGAGGAGGCGGGTAGCCTAGTGGTTAGAGGAGGCGGGTAGCCTAGTGGTTAGAGGGGGCGGGTAGTCTAGTGGTTAGAGGAGGCGGGTAGCCTAGTGGTTAGAGGAGGCGGGTAGCCTCGTGGTTAGAGGAGGCAGGTAGAGCCTAGTGGTTAGAGGAGGCAGGTAGCCTAGTGGTTAGAGGAGGCAGGTAGCCTAGTGGTTAGAGGAGGCAGGTAGCCTAGTGGTTAGAGGAGGCAGGTAGCCTAGTGGTTAGAGGAGGCGGGTAGCCTAGTGGTTAGAGGAGGCAGGTAGCCTAGTGGTTAGAGGAGGCAGGTAGCCTAGTGGTTAGAGGAGGCGGGTAGCCTAGTGGTTAGAGGGGGCGGGTAGTCTAGTGGTTAGAGGAGGCGGGTAGCCTAGTGGTTAGAGGAGGCGGGTAGCCTAGTGGTTAGAGGAGGCGGGTAGTCTAGTGGTTAGAGGAGGCGGGTAGCCTAGTGGTTAGAGGAGGCGGGTAGCCTAGTGGTTAGAGGAGGCGGGTAGCCTAGTGGTTAGAGGAGGCAGGTAGCCTAGTGGTTAGAGGAGGCAGGAAGCCTGGTGGTTAGAGGAGGCGGGTAGCCTAGTGGTTAGAGGAGGCGGGTAGCCTAGTGGTTAGAGGAGGCGGGTAGCCTAGTGGTTAGAGGAGGCGGGTAGCCTAGTGGTTAGAGGAGGCGGGTAGCCTAGTGGTTAGAGGAGGCGGGTAGCCTAGTGGTTAGAGGAGGCAGGTAGCCTAGTGGTTAGAGGAGGCAGGTAGCCTAGTGGTTAGAGGAGGCGGGTAGCCTAGTGGTTAGAGGAGGAGGCAGGTAGCCTAGTGGTTAGAGGAGGCGGGTAGCCTAGTGGTTAGAGGAGGCAGGTAGCCTAGTGGTTAGAGGAGGCAGGTAGCCTGGTGGTTAGAGGAGGCAGGAAGCCTGGTGGTTAGAGGAGGCAGGTAGCCTAGTGGTTAGAGGAGGCGGGTAGCCTAGTGATTAGAGTGTTGGACTAGTAACCGAAAAGGTTGCTGGATCGAATCCCTGAGCTGACAAGGTAAAAAAATCTGTCGTTCTGCCCCCTGAACAAGGAAGTTAACCCACTGTCCCTAGGCCGTCATTGTCAATAAGAATTTGTTCTTAACTGACTTGCCTCGTTAAATAAAAAGATACAAAAATAAATAAAAAAGATGTGTTGTCTTCCAAGTTGGGAATTGACGAGTTATCGATAATTAAAGGATGGTCAAAAATGATTCTGTGCTAAGCTTAACATGACCTAATAATGCCCATCAGTCTGCTAGAACAGTAATAATGGCCGGTCTATGTGATATTTCTAGTAGCTACGTCTATTGGTTCTCCCCAACATATGAAGGCAGCGTGGGAATATTAAAAAAGGTGAGCATAGGTTTGTTGGGTCGTGTCCAAAATGACCTGAAACAGTCATGTACATTTTACATTAGACATTTTAGTCATTTAGCAGACACCTAGATGGAAAGCTACTGAGGATGGTAGCTGACTATATAGCCTCTCCTATTTGTCATATCTTTAATCTGAGCCTGGAGGAAAGTGTTTGTCATCAGACCTGGAGGGAAGCCAAAGTCATTCCGCTATCCAAGAATGGTAAAGCACCCTTTACTGGTTCTAACAGCAACCAATCAGCTTGCTGCCGGTTCTTAGAAAACTTTTTAAAAATTATAATAATAATGTTTTTACCAGATACAATAGCTATTTATTTCTCTGTGAACAAATGAACATGTACTGCACTGACACAAATTTACATTTACATCATTTAGCAGACGCTCTTATCCAGAGCGACTTACAGTAGTGAATGCATACATTTCATACATTTTTTTGTACTGGCCCCCGCGTGGGAATCGAACCCACGACCCTGGCGTTGCAAACACCATGCTCTACCAACTGAGCCACAGGGAAGACTGTCTACATGGGGAATTTACATGTATGTAGATTCAATCTGTGGCGCGATTGATCTTTCCAATGCAGTCTTATTTTCTTTTGACTTTAAAAATCAACATGGATTTTTTTTTTTGTCACTTCCTGATACGTTGGCGCCACCTATCTGCAGTTTGGCGCATGATACTGAAACGAAAATGAGATGCAATTTGTACGCTTCCTCTACAACTGTCTGTGGACTTCTAAACAGGGCCTGTTCTGTTGGACTACTGGACGAGTCATATAAATCAAAGTTTATTTGTCACGTGCGCTGAATACAACAGTGAAATGTTTACTTACTGGCTCTAACCAATAGTGCAAAAAAGTTATTAGGTGAACAATAGATAAGTAAAGATATAAAACAACAGTAAAAAGACAGGATATATACAGTAGAGAGGTAATATACAGTAGAGAGGTTATATACAGTAGAGAGGCTATATACAGTAGAGGGGCTATATACATTAGAGGTTATATACAGTAGAGAGGCTATATACAGTAGAGAGGCTATATACAGTAGAGGCTATATACAGTAGAGAGGATATATACAGTAGAGAGGTTATATACAGTAGAGAGGCTATATACAGTAGAGAGGCTATATACAGTAGAGAGGCTATATACAGTAGAGAGGCTATATACAGTAGAGAGGATACATACAGTGGAGAGACAATAAACAGTAGAGAGGCTATATACAGTAGAGAGGTTATATACAGTAGAGAGGCTACATACAGTAGAGGCTATATACAGTAGAGAGGCTACATACAGTAGAGAGGCTATAAACAGTAGAGAGGCTATATACAGTAGAGAGGCTATATACAGTAGAGAGGCTATATACAGTAGAGAGGCTATATACAGTAGAGAGGCTATATACAGTAAAGAGGCTATATACAGTAGAGGCTATATACAGTAGAGAGGCTACATACAGTAGAGAGGTTATATACAGTAGAGAGGCTGTATACAGTAGAGAGGCTGTATACAGTAGAGAGGCTATATACAGTAGAGAGGCTATATACAGTAGAGAGGCTATATACAGTAGAGAGGCTACATACAGTAGAGAGGCTAAATACAGTAGAGAGGCTATATACAGTAGAGAGGCTATATACAGTAGAGAGGCTATATACAGTAGAGAGGCTAATTACAGTAGAGAGGCTATATACAGTAGAGGCTATATACAGTAGAGAGGCTATATACAGTAGAGAGGCTACATACAGTAGAGAGGCTAAATACAGTAGAGAGGCTATATACAGTAGAGAGGCTATATACAGTAGAGAGGCTATATACAGTAGAGGGGCTATATACAGTAGAGAGGCTATATACAGTAGAGAGGCTATATACAGTAGAGAGGCTATATACAGTAGAGAGGCTATATACAGTAGAGAGGCTATATACAGTAGAGAGGCTATATACAGTAGAGGCTATATACAGTAGAGAGGCTATATACAGTAGAGAGGCTATATACAGTAGAGAGGCTACATACAGTAGAGAGGCTACATACAGTAGAGAGGCTATATACAGTAGAGAGGCTATATACAGTAGAGAGGTTATATACAGTAGAGGCTATATACAGTAGAGATGTTATATACAGTAGAGAGGCTATATACAGTAGAGAGGCTACATACAGTAGAGAGGTTACATACAGTAGAGAGGCTATATACAGTAGAGAGGCTATATACAGTAGAGGCTATATACAGTAGAGGCTATATACAGTAGAGGCTACATACAGTAGAGAGGCTACATACAGTAGAGAGGCTATATACAGTAGAGAGGCTATATACAGTAGAGAGGCTACATACAGTAGAGAGGCTACATACAGTAGAGAGGCTATATACAGTAGAGAGGCTATATACAGTAGAGAGGCTATATACAGTAGAGAGATTATATACAGTAGAGAGGCTATATACAGTAGAGAGGTTATATACAGTAGAGAGGTTATATACAGTAGAGAGGCTATATACAGTAGAGGCTATATACAGTAGAGAGGCTATATACAGTAGAGGCTATATACAGTAGAGAGGCTATATACAGTAGAGAGGCTATATACAGTAGAGAGGCTATATACAGTAGAGAGGCTATATACAGTAGAGGTTATATACAGTAGAGAGGCTATATACAGTAGAGAGGCTACATACAGTAGAGAGGCTACATACAGTAGAGAGGCTATATACAGTAGAGAGGCTACATACAGTAGAGAGGCTATATACAGTAGAGAGGCTATATACAGTAGAGAGGTTATATACAGTAGAGGCTATATACAGTAGAGAGGTTATATACAGTAGAGAGGCTATATACAGTAGAGGCTATATACAGTAGAGGCTATATACAGTAGAGAGGCTATATACAGTAGAGATGCTATATACAGTAGAGAGGATATATACAGTAGAGAGGCTATATACAGTAGAGGCTATATACAGTAGAGAGGCTATATACAGTAGAGGCTATATACAGTAGAGAGGCTATATACAGAAGTGTGGCTATATACAGTAGAGGCTATATACAGTAGAGAGGCTACATACAGTAGAGAGGCTACATACAGTAGAGAGGCTATATACAGTAGAGAGGCTATAGACAGTAGAGAGGCTATAGACAGTAGAGAGGCTATATACAGTAGAGGCTACATACAGTAGAGAGGCTACATACAGTAGAGAGGCTATATACAGTAGAGAGGCTATATACAGTAGACAGGCTATATACAGTAGAGAGGCTACATACAGTAGAGAGGCTATATACAGTAGACAGGCTATATACAGTAGAGAGGCTATATACAGTAGACAGGCTATATACAATAGACAGGCTATATACAGTAGAGGCTATATACAGTAGAGAGGTTATATACAGTAGAGGGGCTATATACAGTAGAGAATACATACAGTAGAGAGGCTATATACAGTAGCGAGGCTATATACAGTAGAGGCTATATACAGTAGAGAGGCTATATACAGTTGCGAGGCTATATACAGTAGAGGCTATATACAGTAGAGAGGCTATATACAGTAGAGAGGTTATATACAGTAGAGAGGCTATATACAGTAGAGAGGCTATATAAAGTAGAGAGGTTATATACAGTAGAGAGGCTATATACAGTAGAGGGGCTATATACAGTAGAGAGGCTATATACAGTAGAGAGGCTATATACAGTAGAGAGGCTATATACAGTAGAGAGGTTCTATACAGTAGAGAGGCTATATACAGTAGAGGCTATATACAGTAGAGAGGTTATATACAGTAGAGAGACTATATACAGTAGAGGCTATATACAGTAGAGAGGCTATATACAGTAGAGAGGCTATATACAGTAGAGAGGTTATATACAGTAGAGAGGTTATATACAGTAGAGAGGTTATATACAGTAGAGAGGCTATATACAGTAGAGGCTATATGCAGTAGAGGCTATATACAGTAGAGAGGATATATACAGTAGAGAGGCTATATACAGTAGAGGCTATATACAGTAGAGAGGCTATATACAGTAGAGGCTATATACAGTAGAGGCTATATACAGTAGAGGCTATATACAGTAGAGAGGCTATATACAGTAGAGAGGCTATATACAGTAGAGAGGTTATATACAGTAGAGAGGCTACATACAGTAGAGAGGCTATATACAGTAGAGAGGCTATATACAGTAGAGGCTATATACAGTAGAGAGGATATATACAGTAGAGAGGCTATATACAGTAGAGGCTATATACAGTAGAGAGGCTATATACAGTAGAGGCTATATACAGTAGAGGCTATATACAGTAGAGGCTATATACAGTAGAGAGGCTATATACAGTAGAGAGGCTAAATACAGTAGAGAGGTTATATACAGTAGAGAGGCTACATACAGTAGAGAGGCTACATACAGTAGAGAGGCTATATACAGTAGAGAGGCTATATACAGTAGAGAGGCTATAGACAGTAGAGAGGCTATAGACAGTAGAGAGGCTATATACAGTAGAGAGGCTACATACAGTAGAGGCTATATACAGTAGAGAGGCTACATACAGTAGAGAGGCTATATACAGTAGAGGCTATATACAGTAGAGAGGATATATACAGTAGAGAGGCTATATACAGTAGAGGCTATATACAGTAGAGAGGCTATATACAGTAGAGGCTATATACAGTAGAGGCTATATACAGTAGAGGCTATATACAGTAGAGAGGCTATATACAGTAGAGAGCCTATATACAGTAGAGAGGTTATATACAGTAGAGAGGCTACATACAGTAGAGAGGCTACATACAGTAGAGAGGCTATATACAGTAGAGAGGCTATATACAGTAGAGAGGCTATAGACAGTAGAGAGGCTACAGACAGTAGAGAGGCTACATACAGTAGAGAGGCTACATACAGTAGAGGCTATATACAGTAGAGAGGCTACATACAGTAGAGAGGCTATATACAGTAGAGAGGCTACATACAGTAGAGGCTATATACAGTAGAGAGGCTACATACAGTAGAGAGGCTATATACAGTAGAGAGGCTATATACAGTAGAGAGGCTATATACAGTAGAGAGGTTATATACAGTAGAGAGGATATATACAGTAGAGAGGCTATATACAGTAGAGAGGCTATATACAGTAGAGAGGCTATATACAGTAGAGAGGTTATATACAGTAGAGAGGCTATATACAGTAGCGAGGCTACATACAGTAGAGGCTATATACAGTAGAGAGGCTATATACAGTAGAGAGGCTATATACAGTAGAGAGGCTATATACAGTAGAGAGGCTATATACAGTAGAGAGGCTACATACAGTAGAGAGTCTATATACAGTAGAGAGGCTATATACAGTAGAGGCTATATACAGTAGAGAGGATATATACAGTAGAGGCTATATACAGTAGAGAGGCTATATACAGTAGAGAGGTTATATACAGTAGAGGCTATATACAGTAGAGAGGTTATATACAGTAGAGAGACTATATACAGTAGAGGCTATATACAGTAGAGGCTATATACAGTAGAGAGGCTATATACAGTAGAGAGGCTATATACAGTAGTGAGGCTATATACAGTAGAGGCTATATACAGTAGAGAGGATATATACAGTAGAGAGGCTATATACAGTAGAGAGGCTATATACAGTAGAGAGGTTATATACAGTAGAGAGGCTATATACAGTAGAGAGGCTACATACAGTAGAGAGGCTATATACAGTAGAGAGGCTATATACAGTAGAGAGGCTATATACAGTAGAGAGGCTATATACAGTAGAGAAGCTATATACAGTAGAGAGGTTATATACAGTAGAGAGGCTATATACAGTAGAGAGGCTATATACAGTAGAGAGGCTATATACAGTAGAGAGGCTACATACAGTAGAGAGTCTATATACAGTAGAGAGGCTACATACAGTAGAGAGGCTATATACAGTAGAGAGGCTATATACAGTAGAGGCTATATACAGTAGAGAGGATATATACAGTAGAGAGGTTATATACAGTAGAGGCTATATACAGTAGAGAGGCTATATACAGTAGAGGCTATATACAGTAGAGGCTATATACAGTAGAGAGGCTATATACAGTAGAGAGGCTATATACAGTAGAGAGGCTATATACAGTAGTGAGGCTATATACAGTAGAGGCTATATACAGTAGAGAGGATATATACAGTAGAGAGGCTATATACAGTAGAGAGGCTATATACAGTAGAGAGGCTATATACAGTAGAGAGGCTATATACAGTAGAGGCTATATACAGTAGAGGCTATATACAGTAGAGAGGCTATATACAGTAGAGGCTATATACAGTAGAGAGGCTACATACAGTAGAGGCTATATACAGTAGAGGCTATATACAGTAGAGAGGCTATATACAGTAGAGAGGCTATATACAGTAGAGAGGCTATATACAGTAGAGAGGCTATATACAGTAGAGAGGCTATATACAGTAGAGAGGTTATATACAGTAGAGAGGCTATATACAGTAGAGAGGTTATATACAGTAGAGAGGTTATATACAGTAGAGAGGCTATATACAGTAGAGGCTATATACAGTAGAGAGGCTATATACAGTAGAGGCTATATACAGTAGAGAGGATATATACAGTAGAGAGGCTATATACAGTAGAGAGGCTATATACAGTAGAGAGGCTATATACAGTAGAGAGGCTATATACAGTAGAGGTTATATACAGTAGAGAGGCTATATACAGTAGAGAGGCTACATACAGTAGAGAGGCTACATACAGTAGAGAGGCTATATACAGTAGAGAGGCTACATACAGTAGAGAGGCTATATACAGTAGAGAGGCTATATACAGTAGAGAGGTTATATACAGTAGAGGCTATATACAGTAGAGAGGTTATATACAGTAGAGAGGCTATATACAGTAGAGGCTATATACAGTAGAGGCTATATACAGTAGAGAGGCTATATACAGTAGAGATGCTATATACAGTAGAGAGGCTATATACAGTAGAGAGGCTATATACAGTAGAGGCTATATACAGTAGAGAGGATATATACAGTAGAGAGACTATATACAGTAGAGGCTATATACAGTAGAGGCTATATACAGTAGAGAGGCTATATACAGTAGAGGCTATATACAGTAGAGAGGCTATATACAGAAGAGTGGCTATATACAGTAGAGGCTATATACAGTAGAGAGGCTATATACAGTAGAGAGGCTACATACAGTAGAGAGGCTACATACAGTAGAGAGGCTATATACAGTAGAGAGGCTATAGACAGTAGAGAGGCTATAGACAGTAGAGAGGCTATATACAGTAGAGGCTACATACAGTAGAGAGGCTACATACAGTAGAGAGGCTATATACAATAGACAGGCTATATACAGTAGAGGCTATATACAGTAGAGAGGTTATATACAGTAGAGGGGCTATATACAGTAGAGAATACATACAGTAGAGAGGCTATATACAGTAGCGAGGCTATATACAGTAGAGGCTATATACAGTAGAGAGGCTATATACAGTAGAGAGGCTATATACAGTAGAGAGGCTATATACAGTAGAGAGGTTATATACAGTAGAGAGGCTATATACAGTAGAGAGGCTATATAAAGTAGAGAGGTTATATACAGTAGAGAGGCTATATACAGTAGAGGGGCTATATACAGTAGAGAGGCTATATACAGTAGAGAGGTTCTATACAGTAGAGAGGCTATATACAGTAGAGGCTATATACAGTAGAGAGGTTATATACAGTAGAGAGACTATATACAGTAGAGGCTATATACAGTAGAGAGGCTATATACAGTAGAGAGGCTATATACAGTAGAGAGGTTATATACAGTAGAGAGGTTATATACAGTAGAGAGGCTATATACAGTAGAGGCTATATGCAGTAGAGGCTATATACAGTAGAGAGGATATATACAGTAGAGAGGCTATATACAGTAGAGGCTATATACAGTAGAGAGGCTATATACAGTAGAGGCTATATACAGTAGAGGCTATATACAGTAGAGGCTATATACAGTAGAGAGGCTATATACAGTAGAGAGGCTATATACAGTAGAGAGGTTATATACAGTAGAGAGGCTACATACAGTAGAGAGGCTATATACAGTAGAGAGGCTATATACAGTAGAGGCTATATACAGTAGAGAGGATATATACAGTAGAGAGGCTATATACAGTAGAGACTATATACAGTAGAGAGGCTATATACAGTAGAGGCTATATACAGTAGAGGCTATATACAGTAGAGGCTATATACAGTAGAGAGGCTATATACAGTAGAGAGGCTAAATACAGTAGAGAGGTTATATACAGTAGAGAGGCTACATACAGTAGAGAGGCTACATACAGTAGAGAGGCTATATACAGTAGAGAGGCTATATACAGTAGAGAGGCTATATACAGTAGAGAGGCTATAGACAGTAGAGAGGCTATATACAGTAGAGAGGCTACATACAGTAGAGGCTATATACAGTAGAGAGGCTATATACAGTAGAGAGGCTACATACAGTAGAGAGGCTATATACAGTAGAGGCTATATACAGTAGAGAGGATATATACAGTAGAGAGGCTATATACAGTAGAGGCTATATACAGTAGAGGCTATATACAGTAGAGGCTATATACAGTAGAGAGGCTATATACAGTAGAGAGGCTATATACAGTAGAGAGGTTATATACAGTAGAGAGGCTACATACAGTAGAGAGGCTACATACAGTAGAGAGGCTATATACAGTAGAGAGGCTATATACAGTAGAGAGGCTATAGACAGTAGAGAGGCTACAGACAGTAGAGAGGCTACATACAGTAGAGAGGCTACATACAGTAGAGGCTATATACAGTAGAGAGGCTACATACAGTAGAGAGGCTATATACAGTAGAGAGGCTACATACAGTAGAGGCTATATACAGTAGAGAGGCTACATACAGTAGAGAGGCTATATACAGTAGAGAGGCTATATACAGTAGAGAGGTTATATACAGTAGAGAGGATATATACAGTAGAGAGGCTATATACAGTAGAGAGGCTATATACAGTAGAGAGGTTATATACAGTAGAGAGGCTATATACAGTAGCGAGGCTACATACAGTAGAGGCTATATACAGTAGAGAGGCTATATACAGTAGAGAGGCTATATACAGTAGAGAGGCTATATACAGTAGAGAGGCTATATACAGTAGAGAAGCTATATACAGTAGAGAGGTTATATAGAGTACAGAGGCTATATACAGTAGAGAGGCTATATACAGTAGAGAGGCTACATACAGTAGAGAGTCTATATACAGTAGAGAGGCTACATACAGTAGAGAGGCTATATACAGTAGAGAGGCTATATACAGTAGAGGCTATATACAGTAGAGAGGCTATATACAGTAGAGAGGTTATATACAGTAGAGGCTATATACAGTAGAGAGGTTATATACAGTAGAGAGGCTATATACAGTAGAGAGGCTATATACAGTAGAGGCTATATACAGTAGAGAGGCTATATACAGTAGAGAGGCTATATACAGTAGTGAGGCTATATACAGTAGAGGCTATATACAGTAGAGAGGATATATACAGTAGAGAGGCTATATACAGTAGAGAGGCTATATACAGTAGAGAGGCTATATACAGTAGAGGGGTTATATACAGTAGAGAGGCTATATACAGTAGCGAGGCTACATACAGTAGAGGCTATATACAGTAGAGAGGCTATATACAGTAGAGAGGCTATATACAGTAGAGAGGCTATATACAGTAGAGAGGCTATATACAGTAGAGAAGCTATATACAGTAGAGAGGTTATATACAGTACAGAGGCTATATACAGTAGAGAGGCTATATACAGTAGAGAGGCTATATACAGTAGAGAGGCTACATACAGTAGAGAGTCTATATACAGTAGAGAGGCTACATACAGTAGAGAGGCTATATACAGTAGAGAGGCTATATACAGTAGAGGCTATATACAGTAGAGAGGCTATATACAGTAGAGAGGTTATATACAGTAGAGGCTATATACAGTAGAGAGGTTATATACAGTAGAGAGGCTATATACAGTAGAGGCTATATACAGTAGAGGCTATATACAGTAGAGAGGCTATATACAGTAGAGAGGCTATATACAGTAGTGAGGCTATATACAGTAGAGGCTATATACAGTAGAGAGGCTATATACAGTAGAGAGGCTATATACAGTAGAGAGGCTATATACAGTAGAGAGGCTATATACAGTAGAGAGGCTATATACAGTAGAGGCTATATACAGTAGAGGCTATATACAGTAGAGAGGCTATATACAGTAGAGGCTATATACAGTAGAGAGGCTATATACAGTAGAGAGGCTATATACAGTAGAGAGGCTATATACAGTAGAGGCTATATACAGTAGAGAGGCTATATACAGTAGAGAGGCTATATACAGTAGAGAGGCTATATACAGTAGAGAGGCTACATACAGACACCGGTTAGTCAGGCTGATTGAGGTAGTATGTACATGTAGATATGGTTAAAGTGACTATGCATATATGATGAACAGAGAGTAGCAGCAGCGTAAAAGGGGGGTTGGGGGGGGGAACAATACAAATAGTCCGGGTAGCCATTTGATTACCTGTTCAGGAGTCTTATGGTTTGGGGGTAAAAACGGTTTAGAAGCCTTTTGGACCTAGACTTGGCTCTCCGGTACCGCTTGCCGTGTGGTAGCAGAGAGAACAGTCTATGACTGGGGGTGGCTGGAGTCTTTGACAATTTTTAGTGCCTTTCTCTGACACCGCCTGGTATAGAGGTCCTGGATGGCAGGAAGCTTAGCCCCAGTGATGTACTGGGCCGTACGCACTACCCTCTGTAGCGGCTTGCGGTCGGAGCCCTCTGCCCAGAGGATTACTGGGCTTTCATGACAACGGCCTTTAGAGCTCACTTTACCACGTATGAACCCCTGGTTAGAACCACGTATGAACCCCTGGTTAGAACCACGTATGAACCCCTGGTTAGAACCACGTATGAACCCCTGGTTAGAACCACGTATGAACCCCTGGTTAGAACCACGTATGAACCCCTGGTTAGAACCACGTATGAACCCCTGGTCAGAACCACGTATGAACCCCTGGTCAGAACCACGTATGAACCCCTGGTTAGAACCACGTATGAACCCCTGGTTAGAACCACGTATGAACCCCTGGTCAGAACCACGTATGAACCCCTGGTTAGAACCACGTATGAACCCCTGGTCAGAACCACGTATGAACCCCTGGTTAGAACCACGTATGAACCCCTGGTCAGAACCACGTATGAACCCCTGGTCAGAACCACGTATGAACCCCTGGTTAGAACCACGTATGAACCCCTGGTCAGAACCACGTATGAACCCCTGGTCAGAACCACGTACGAACCCCTGGTCAGAACCACTTTTGAACCCATGGTTAGAGTCCCTGTTGCACTGTCTCCCGCTACATTGGTGGCAGCGTTGGGATCGCGTCCAGCTCACGTCTAGTCATGTGTTCTAGTGGTGGGAAGCGTTCTGTTTTTCAACATTGTGCCGTGTGTAATTACACTGATATATCTAGTGAGCGATGGTGTTTTACGGATACAGGTAGTGTGTATCCTATATTTGTATTTACTTTCTCTCCTTCTCCTCCTCCCAGGCGACAATCATCATTCCCCCAATCAGAAGACACCTGTTCCTTTTCCCTCAACCAATCACAGCCCCTTTCCCTTGGTTTAAAAACCCAGTTAGTTGTTTTCTCCCCAGATCAATCTTTGTGTTCAATCTCTGTCTGTCTGTCTGTCTGTCTGTCTGTCTGTCTGTCTGTCTGTCTGTCTGTCTGTCTGTCTGTCTGTCTGTCTGTCTGTCTGTCTGTCTGTCTGTCTGTCTGTCTGTCTGTCTGTCTGTCTGTCTGTCTGTCTGTCTGTCTGTCTGTCTGTCTGTCTGTCTGTCTGTCTGTCTGTCTGTCTGTCTGTCTGTCTGTCTCTGTCTGTCTGTCTGTCTGTCTGTCTGTCTGTCTGTCTGTCTGTCTGTCTGTCTTCGTCTGTCTGTCTGTCTGTCTGTCTGTCTGTCTGTCTGTCTGTCTGTCTGTCTGTCTGTCTGTCTGTCTGTCTGTCTGTCTGTCTCTCTGTCTCTCTGTCTCTCTCTCTCTCTCTCTCTCTCTCTCTCTCTCTGTCTCTCTCTCTCTCTCTCTCTCTCTCTCTCTCTCTCTCTCTCTCTCTCTCTCTCTCTCTCTCTCTCTCTCTCTCTCTCTCTCTCTCTCTCTGTCTCTCTCTCTGTGTCTCTCTCTCTCTCTCTCTCTCTCTCTCTCGTTTTTGCTACTACATGTCACCTTTGTCTGGTTATCCTGTGAGTATTGTTTTGTTGTTTGACTGTTTGGTGGGAAAAGGGGGTACCAAGACAAGTCTCCCATGGGCCTACATTACCCGTAGGAAAACTGTGTCTAAGTAACCTAGTTAGAACTGGGCGGACCACCCTCTGTATTTTTAGTTAGTTGTTGTGGAAATAGGCTAGACTAGCTTAGGGGTGTTTTTGGATTATTGTTTCTTTGCTTGGGTCCAGCTCAGCCCCTTTCCCCACACCCCCATTACCGTGTGTTTAACAATACACCTGAGTGTTTGACGGTAGATTTCAGTTGTCTGTGGGTTTTTTTGGTTCTCACTGTTACTTTTCACTGTTATAGTTTGCACGATTTATGTTACGGGTCTCGTATCCATCCCCCCCCCCCCCCCTAGACCAAAGGGATTCATAAACAGATGGATAAACAACAACGGGCGTGACGGGATAGAAGCAGTCACTACAGGTGTGATGAAACTTTACATCGAAGTTGCCTGAAGCGGAATGGAAAGAGTTACGCCCGAGATCGGGTTCCTCAAAAACAAAATCCTCTGCGACGGTCTTTACATACAGTAAAGTTAACTTACCCGTGTGGACCCAAAACGAGCACTTTTAAAAACAGGTCGTTTGTAAATGTGTATAAAGTGTTACTACAGCCATAAGAGTTCTGTTGTTACATTATACGGGTAGACAGATAACGTAAGTTTGTTACGCAGCCAAAACAGGTAGGAATGATGTGCGTAATTCCAGTCCAATACATTATAAAAGTTACACAGTTCACAATCAAACAGATTAGCCTACTGGCTAATTTCATGTATTTACCCAAGAGAGCATATAGCTTAGCTATAGCTATGGGCTTTTATGTTTTTCTGTCGTGTATAATGTACCTATATCATATATTTATTGGATAACAGCACAATCATTTGTCCTTTTTTTTTTTTTTTTTTTTAAGGCTTAGGCTCATTAATTGTTAATGTAGGACTCATAAAATATATCTAATATATGATTCAAGTAGCATGAGGTTTGAATTTTCATACTGATCAAAGCTATATCCAAATCCAGTCATTTATATGCTTTCCCTTACGGAAACAATACTGAAGTCAGAGTGCAGTTTAACTGCAGTACAATGCAGTGTAACTGTAGTTAAAGTGCAGTCTCAGTACAGCAAATAATGAATAAATCTTTTTTTTCTTTCTTTTAACTACAGTAATTTTTGCAGTATAACAGTTATTCTGCAATTACTGCATCCAAAACATCACAGTGGACTAATAGTTACAGCACTTTTACTGCAGTTTCAAAACCGCAATATTTTGAGGGCATTATCACTTTATATTCAATGAATTAGCAACATATTCAAATCATGGAAAACATTATTGGCATTGTTGAATTCTCGATTTTCATAATAGCAATCTAGGACTGAAAGTTTTAGTTAACTAAACTAGCGAGTCTGTTTTGTTACCAAGGTAACCTACTGTCGCTATCTAGTCAACTTTCTAGTTAAAAGTTACTTCAGTGGGATGTTGGAAGCCATTTCTTCTTGTAAATGTGTTGAATTATAGCCATGGTATAAAAAGGGATAAATCATCAAGGGGCTCTATGCGGTATCTGGACATAATGCCACTCCACTAGCGAGTAGTGGAACATACCTTCCATGTTGTTCATTATTTTCCACAGAATACATAGCCCCTCGTTGATTATCCCTTAAATAATCAAACTCGAAATACACTTCAAAAAAAAAAAAAAAAAAAGCACTAATTGCTCAGCACTTCTACTTAGCAATATTAAGTAGCGGTAGATCTGTTCTATGTGCACTATTTCTATGCTTCTCGTTCTTTACGTTTAGTTTTTGCGTCTATTACTTCCGTGTTTTTTTTATCGCCCGCTTCAAAAACAGCTGAAAATACTGTTTTTTTGGGGGGTTATGGAAAATATATTTCAAAACAGATTTAGATGGTACAATGATTCTCTACACCAGCGTTTCCCAAACTCAGCTGATTCAAATGAATCAAAGGCTTGATGATTAGTTGATAATATGAAATCAGCTGTGTAGCGCTAGGGTAAAAACCCCAAAACGCGCACACCTTGGGAAACCCTACTTGTTTATTTTGCCACAAACTGAAATTAGACCATTAGAATTTCAGCAACCGGGAAATGGCGATTCCTCCATAATGCGCATTTTAAAAGGGCTACAGGGAACGACAGTCTTTTGACCATACCGTCTGTTTCTATAGTTTGAATTATCAAAATTTGTTTAATTAAAAGAGTTCTCCTTACATTTTTGTAACCAAAAAAAAAAAAACGACAATTAAATAGATTATTTCCCCCCCCCAAAAAAACAAACTCTTGACATTGGATTCGTCTGCGTCAAGACGAACATATCGCTACTGTCCATTGTGGCTAAAGGATCTGGATGGAAATTGTATTGAGACAATTATAAAATTGGACGTTTTTAGCCACTACAATGATATATTATCACAAGTCAGAGAGAGAGAAACTGTTAAGATGTTTTATTTAAAAAGGAAAAAAAATCTTACAACCTCAAACCTTTCCAGTGTCTTCACACCCAAAATGGAACCCAAAATGGAACCCTATTAACAAGGACTCTGGTCAAAAGTAACACACTATAAAAGGAATAAGGTGCTATTCCGGAATACACACACTGTATGCATTGCATTCACTTCCATGGCAACTAAAGTAAAAAAAAAAGTAAAAAAACTATTATATACATCTCTAAAGAGTGACTTAAATCAAAGTGATTCTATGGCTCGACGCAGTGAGACACTGTGTACACGTAATAGGGTCCGGGTCAAAAATAGTGCCCTACATAAAGAGAATAGGGTGCCATTTGAGGGGATGTACAATCCTTTACAGCTAGACCTCCTGCTTTGCTTCAGCAGAGGAGGAGAGTAGATACCTGAGTAGCTTTAGGTACGATCACCCGCGTACGGCGTACCCAAACGGATCACCCGCGTACAGCATACCCAAACTGATCACCCGCGTACAGTATACCCAAACTGAAAACCCGCGTACAGTATACCCAAACTGATCACCCACGTACAGTATACCCAAACTGATCACCCGCGTACCCAAACTGATCACCCGCGTACAGCATACCCAAACTGATCACCCGCGTACAGCATACCCAAACTGATCACCCGCGTACGGCATACCCAAACTGATCACCCGCGTACAGTATACCCAAACTGAAAACCCGCGCACGGCATACCCAAACGGATCACCCGCGTACAGCATACCCAAACGGATCACCCGCGTACAGCATACCCAAACGGATCACCCACGTACAGTATACCCAAACTGATCACCCACGTACAGCATACCCAAACTGATCACCCCGCGCACGGCATACCCAAACGGATCACCCCGCGTACAGCATACCCAAACTGATCACCCCGCGTACAGCATACCCAAACTGATCACCCCGCGTACAGCATACCCAAACTGATCACCCCGCGTACAGCATACCCAAACTGATCACCCCGCGTACAGCATACCCAAACGGATCACCCCGCGTACAGCATACCCAAACTGATCACCCCACGTACAGCATACCCAATCTGATCACCCCACATACAGCATACCCAAACTGATCACCCCGCGTTCAGCATAGCCAAACTGATCACCCGCGTCCAGTATACCCAAACGGATCACCCGCGTACAGCATACCCAAACTGATCACCCGCGTCCAGTATACCCAAACTGATCACCCCGCGTACAGCATACCCAAACTGATCACCCCGCGTACAGCATACCCAAACTGATCACCCCACGTACAGCATACCCAAACTGATCACCCCACGTACAGCATACCCAAACTGATCACCCCACGTACAGCATACCCAAACTGATCACCCCGCGTACAGCATACCCAAACTGATCACCCCGCGTACAGCATACCCAAACTGATCACCCCGCGTACAGCATACCCAAACTGATCACCCCACGTACAGCATACCCAAACTGATCACCCCGCGTACAGCATACCCAAACTGATCACCCCGCGTACAGCATACCCAAACTGATCACCCCGCGTACAGCATACCCAAACTGATCACCCCGCGTACAGCATACCCAAACTGATCACCCCACGTACAGCATACCCAAACGGATCACCCCGCGTACAGCATACCCAAACTGATCACCCCGCGTACAGCATACCCAAACTGATCACCCCGCGTACAGCATACCCAAACTGCATATGATGGTCTCCCCTCCTGAAATGAGACAACTAATAACATGAGATGAAAAAAAAGTCTTACTCACATAAAATATATATATATATATATAAAAAGGCGTATACAAAATATACAAGAGGGGGTAACATTTGAATGCATGATTTTCTTTTTAGAAAATATGAAGTGTGTACAATGCAAGGTTAGTCAGAATTAAGAAAGTGCTCAGTATTTTGGCTGGGAACTCACAGCCTTTATCCTGTCGGTAATAATATAAACAATATTGTTTACCAAACGTGTTACATTTAGTGGGGAGGGAACCTAGCTGTTATTGGTAGAGAGGGTCAGTGGGGGAGGGAACCCAGCTGTTATTGGTAGAGAGGTTCTGAGTGGGGGAGGGAACCTAGCTGTTATTGGTAGAGAGGGTCTGAGTGGGGAGGGAACCCAGCTGTTATTGGTAGAGAGGGTCTGAGTGGGGGAGGGAACCTAGTTGTTATTGGTAGAGAGGGTCTGAGTGGGGGAGGGAACCTAGCTGTTATTGGTAGAGAGGGTCTGAGTGGGGGAGGGAACCTAGCTGTTATTGGTAGAGAGGTTCTGAATGGGGGAGGGAACCTAGCTGTTATTGGTAGAGAGGGTCTGAGTGGGGGAGGGAACCTAGCTGTTATTGGTAGAGAGGGTCTGAGTGGGGGAGGGAACCTAGCTGTTATTGGTAGAGAGGGTCTGAGTGGGGGAGGGAACCTAGCTGTTATTGGTAGAGAGGGTCTGAGTGGGGGAGGGAACCTAGCTGTTATTGGTAGAGAGGTTCTGAGTGGGGGAGGGAACCTAGCTGTTATTGGTAGAGAGGTTCTGAGTGGGGGAGGGAACCTAGCTGTTATTGGTAGAGAGGTTCTGAGTGGGGGAGGGAACCTAGCTGTTATTGGTAGAGAGGTTCTGAGTGGGGGAGGGAACCTAGCTGTTATTGGTAGAGAGGGTCTGAGTGGGGGAGGGAACCTAGCTGTTATTGGTAGAGAGGTTCTGAGTGGGGGAGGGAACCTAGCTGTTATTGGTAGAGAGGGTCTGAGTGGGGGAGGGAACCTAGCTGTTATTGGTAGAGAGGGTCTGAGTGGGGGAGGGAACCTAGCTGTTATTGGTAGAGAGGGTCTGAGTGGGGGAGGGAACCTAGCTGTTATTGGTAGAGAGGTTCTGAGTGGGGGAGGGAACCTAGCTGTTATTGGTAGAGAGGGTCTGAGTGGGGGAGGGAACCTAGCTGTTATTGGTAGAGAGGTTCTGAGTGGGGGAGGGAACCTAGCTGTTATTGGTAGAGGGGGTCTGAGTGGGGGAGGGAACCTTGCTGTTATTGGTAGAGAGGGTCTGAGTGGGGGAGGGAACCTAGCTGTTATTGGTAGAGAGGGTCTGAGTGGGGGAGGGAACCTAGCTGTTATTGGTAGAGAGGGTCTGAGTGGGGGAGGGAACCTAGCTGTTATTGGTAGAGAGGGTCTGAGTGGGGAGGGAACCTAGCTGTTATTGGTAGAGAGGTTCTGAGTGGGGGAGGGAACCTAGCTGTTATTGGTAGAGAGGGTCTGAGTGGGGGAGGGAACCTAGCTGTTATTGGTAGAGAGGGTCTGAGTGGGGGAGGGAACCTAGCTGTTATTGGTAGAGAGGTTCTGAGTGGGGGAGGGAACCTAGCTGTTATTGGTAGAGAGGGTCTGAGTGGGGGAGGGAACCTAGCTGTTATTGGTAGAGAGGGTCTGAGTGGGGGAGGGAAACTAGCTGTTATTGGTAGAGAGGTTCTGAGTGGGGGAGGGAACCTAGCTGTTATTGGTAGAGAGGTTCTGTGGGGGAGGGAACCTAGCTGTTATTGGTAGAGAGGGTCAGTGGGGGAGGGAACCTAGCTGTTATTGGTAGAGAGGGTCTGAGTGGGGGAGGGAACCTAGCTGTTATTGGTAGAGAGGGTCTGAGTGGGGGAGGGAAACTAGCTGTTATTGGTAGAGAGGTTCTGAGTGGGGGAGGGAAACTAGCTGTTATTGGTAGAGAGGTTCTGAGTGGGGGAGGGAACCTAGCTGTTATTGGTAGAGAGGGTCTGAGTGGGGGAGGGAACCTAGCTGTTATTGGTAGAGAGGTTCTGAGTGGGGAGGGAAACTAGCTGTTATTGGTAGAGAGGGTCTGAGTGGGGGAGGGAAACTAGCTGTTATTGGTAGAGAGGGTCGAGTGGGGGAGGGAACCTAGCTGTTATTGGTAGAGAGGGTCTGAGTGGGGAGGGGAACATTGAAAACTATTGGCAGAGAGGTTTGGAACTCCCATTTCGGTCTATTAACTAAATTACA